>NC_088224.1:13015937-13065937 GCF_036934945.1 Oncorhynchus masou masou
CTTGAACATCATTGGATATGATTGTGGTGGCATCATAGGCTAGGACTGCCTCTTGAACATCATTGGATATGATTGTGGTGGTATCATAGGCTAGGACGGCCTCTTGAACATCATTGGATATGATTGTGGTGGCATCATAGGCTAGGACGGCCTCTTGAACATCATTGGATATGATTGTGGTGGCATCATAGGCTAGGACGGCCTCTTGAACATCATTGGATATGATTGTGGTGGTATCATAGGCTAGGACGGCCTCTTGAACATCATTGGATATGATTGTGGTGGTATCATAGGCTAGGACGGCCTCTTGAACATCATTGGATATGATTGTGGTGGTATCATAGGCTAGGACGGCCTCTTGAACATCATTGGATATGATTGTGGTGGTATCATAGGCTAGGACGGCCTCTTGAACATCATTGGATATGATTGTGGTGGTATCATAGGCTAGGACGGCCTCTTGAACATCATTGTATATGATTGTGGTGGCATCATAGGCTAGGACGGCCTCTTGAACATCATTGGATATGATTGTGGTGGTATCACTGACCGGTATAATGTTTTTGAATGGTTCCCGGTGCATGACATTTGCCTTGCATGTGATTTAGTTTACAGTGATGCATTTCAACATGCAACCAGCCTGATTTCTGTAATATGACTTTGTCATAGAGCTTATAGAGCTTATGGTACTTCTGTTATAGAGGATTCTTACCCTGAGGTAACCAGAGGCTAAATCCAGAGTCAGACTGGTATTGTACGAGCCCTGCATATCAAAAAAACTAGTGTCAGTAACGTAGTATCTGATTGGATTACTGTGCCAAGTGGAGATATTAAGCCCTCATTGTGTTGGCCTTTTTTGATACAGGTGAATCAATGTCTCAGGTTCTTGGAATTCATAGTAAAGCCATTGTGCCATGTCGGAGAGAATTAGGATGAAAGTAACACAGGGGGGCGAAAGTAACATACTTATTTTTCTGTTGTATAGTTGTGTTTAGTTGTTTAAGGTTCCAAACATATGTCATTTTACTTATACTCATTCTCTCAACCAGCTTCAAGAGGTAGTCACATGGAATGCGTTTCAATTAACAGGCGTGCCTTGTTAAAAGCTAATTTGTGGAATTTCGTTCCTTCTTAATGCGTTTGAGCCAATCAGTTGTTGTGACAAGGTAGGGGTGGTATACAGAAGATATCCCTATTTGGAATGCTTTTCCAACAGTCTTGAAGGAGTTCCCACATATGCTGAGTTCTTGTTGGCTACTTTTCCTTCACTCTGTTGTCAATAGTGTGAATCATGGATTGAGATCAATGGAAGATTATAGCAGAAAGGCAGTTTCATGTCAGCATTTGGCCCTATATGAGTGACTGCAGAGGGTTAGGCGTGTCCTCCTAAGTGTTAGAATAAATGTATCCCTTCCATGTTTCCGCCAAATAACACATGCTTGTCTATTTCCCCTTCTCTGTCTTCCTCTTCAGTGGTCAACTGCTCCGATCCTGGCATCCCAGCCAATTCCATCAGACAGAGTAAGATAGAACACGGCAACTTCACCTTTGGAACCGTGGTGTTCTACGATTGCAACCCAGGTTTCTACCTGTTCGGTTCTCCGGTTCTCACCTGTCAACCCACGGGACAGTGGGACAAGCCTCTACCTGAGTGTATCGGTGAGTCTGTCACACTGCTACTTATACTCATATGTGGTTTATTGGAGGAGTTTTGACGGTTGAAAACATTGTCACCGATAAAGCACATTGGGAACATACCGCTGACTGCAGTGTGCGGGAGTCTTTATTTTACCATTCGCTGAACTTATTTTGATATCCAGCAGCTGCTCAAAAACATTGGTGGTATTTATCTACTGTCATCTGTTCCTATAATTTGTTGTGACTGTCTCACAGACAGTCTCTTTCCCAGAGAGAGACTGCCGACTTAGCAACTTGGCACTTGTGGATAATTAGCATATTATTCCTTTAATTGAGGCTGAATGAGTTGCGTGACCCCCGCAGCTTAAGATCAGTGTTCTAATTGAGGGACAGGTGGAACAGCGATGTGGATATTAGACTAATTAGGGATGCCAGGTTGGCAGCTGATCCTTCTGTACCTGCAACGTTCTCCTCTAAAACAAGCTGCACCAGGGACCTGCTGTACTGGCAACTTGGCATGTCTAAACACTTGGCTTCAAGGCTTCCTACTGGCTGTCTCAGAGTTTTGAACACAACCTGGGCTTCCTACTGGCTGTCTCAGTGTTTTAAACACAACCTGGGCTTCCTACTGGTTGAGGGGCACGCAGTGTGCTCCAATCAGTTCTCTCCTTTGAAGTTTGAACCCAATCTCAACCAATATTGAACATGATGTGCCGCCTACTGTTTTATCTTAAACCTGACCATTAATTAGCTCTACTTTGTCCCTATCAGTTTGGTGTTCCTGTTGCCATGTGTTTTAAAAGGGACCGAAAGACAGGATTAATCAATGTGCTCTTTTCTCCTCAATGCCTAGTTCCCTGTTTGATCCACCTCCTGCAACATTGACACCGTGTCCAAAATGTTCTTCTCATTTAGACACACCTCATCCTTCCCGTTGCTTCAGCACGTTAACTTTTTATCGGCCAGGAGCAAAAAGGGAGAAAGTTTAAAGTAAACTTGCTGATTGTAGCACATTGTAGGGTGAATATCTGAAGAAAGAAGTTGATAATTTACAACATTAAAAAGGAAACTGAGAATTATTACAAAGGATGAGGATGGTACCATCTACTTTGGCTCGTTACCATTATGGTACAGTACATTTTGGACGGTACCTGGACCCAGATCAAATCAAGTCCTGGTCTATAAAGCACTTTTAATCTGGGTCTGGGAAATGTAGCGTATAGTTTGTATTATCTGAATTAGTTTTGAAAGTAGTAAAGTAGTTTGTATGATACAGTATCCTCCCTCATCGAGATGTAGGCCTGAACAGTGTTTACACCATAGTCACATCTCGTTCTGTCTTTACTGCTAACATACTGGACAGGCTACATCCCAAATGTCACACTCTTCCCTATGGGGCCTGGACAAAAGGAGTGAATAGGTTGCCATTTGGGGATGCAGACATAGTGTGTGGCCTCAATCCTGTAGAGACAGCACCTTCCACTACGTTAGACCGGTCAGCACTCTGAACTGACGGCATCCATTGTGTGTGTGTCTCTCTCCTCCAGTAGTGGACTGTGGTCACCCTGGGTGCCCTCCCAACGGCCAACTGAGCGGGGACAAGTTCACCTTCGGCTCCACGGTTCGCTACACCTGCACAGGGGGGAGGCAGCTGAAGGGCGAGTCGGCACGCACCTGCCAGCTTAATGGCCACTGGAGCGTACCCATGCCTTTCTGCTCAGGTGATTTAGGGGGGTTTGTGAGTGTGTGGGGGGGGTGTGGGGTTCTGTGTAGTTGGGGGGTTTGTGAATGGGTGCAGGGGTGTGGGGTTTGTGAGGTTGGGTGGTTAGCGGGGTTTGTGAGTGGGTGCAGGGGTGTGGTGTTCTGTGAGGTTGGGTGGTTAGGGAGGTTTGTCAGTGGGTGCAGGGGTGTGGTGTTCTGTGAGGTTGGGTGGTTAGGGAGGTTTGTGAGTGGGTGTGGTGTTCTGTGAGGTTGGGTGGTTAGGGAGGTTTGTGAGTGGGTGCAGGGGTGTGGTGTTCTGTGAGGTTGGGTGGTTAGGGAGGTTTGTGAGTGGGTGCAGGGGTGTGGTGTTCTGTGAGGTTGGGTGGTTAGCGGGGTTTGTGAGTGGGTGCAGGGGTGTGGGGTTCTGTGTAATTGGGTGGTTAGGGGGGTTTGTGAGTGGGTGCAGGGGTGTGGTGTTCTGTGAGGTTGGGTGGTTAGGGAGGTTTGTGAGTGGGTGCAGGGGTGTGGGGTTCTGTGAGGTTGGGTGGTTAGCGGGGTTTGTGAGTGGGTGCAGGGGTGTGGTGTTCTGTGAGGTTGGGTGGTTAGGGAGGTTTGTGAGTGGGTGCAGGGGTGTGGTGTTCTGTGAGGTTGGGTGGTTAGGGAGGTTTGTGAGTGGGTGCGGTTGTGTATGTGATGGGGCTCAGGTTGTCCTGAGGGTAACAAATCACTAAGTCATCTGCAACGTTACATTATGATCTATAGGAAGGTTGTCATGGTGACCAAAGTCAGACGTTCAAATCTATATTCATCAGCTTTTGGTCTTACTTTTGCTCACTGCAAGAGCTAAAAACAGACAGAGTCAAATAGAGAGAAGGTCATATCGAGGACTTTTAGATATACCTCCAAAATAAAGAACGAGCTGCTAATAGAAAAGGGGGAGTTAAAGCGGTGGTGGAGCAACACGTTGGATCCAGCAGAACAGAAGAAACGAGAGGCATCGACTAACGTGTGGGCAGGAGGGTTCACCATCTTCACCCTAGCGTGGGCGTTGTACCTGGGCATTGACGTTACGGCTACAAACAGCTCCCCTGTCTTCACAGTCTAGTCTCTCTCTCTCTCTGTCTCCCTCTCTCTCTTTTACTCTTTCTCCCTCTCTCTCTCTCTTTTACTCTTTCTCCCTCTCTCTCTCTCTCTTTTACTCTTTCTCCCTCTCTTTCTTTTACTCTTTCTCCCTCTCTCTTTCTTTTACTCTTTCTCCCTCTCTCTCTCTCTTTTACTCTTTCTCCCTCTCTCTCTCTCTTTTACTCTTTCTCTCTCTCTCTTTTACTATTTCTCCCTCTCTCTTTTACTCTTTCTCCCTCTCTCTCTCTCTTTTACTCTTTCTCCCTCTCTCTCTCTCTCTCTCTCTTTTACTCTTTCTCCCTTTCAATTCAATTCAATTCAAGGGGCTTTATTGGCATGGGTAACATGTGTTAACATTGCCAAAGCAAGTAAGGTAGATAATATATAAAGTGAAATAAACAATCAAAATTAACAGTAGACATCACACATACAGAAGTTTCAAAACAATAAAGACATTACAAATGTCATATTATATATATATATATATACAGTGTTTTTACAATGTACAAATGGTTAAGGACACAGGATAAAATAAATAAGCATAGATATGGGTTGTATTTACAATGGTGCATGTTCTTCACTGGTTGCCCTTTTCTCGTGGCAACAGGTCACAAATCTTGCTGCTCTGATGGCACACTGTGGAATTTCACCCAGTAGATATGGGAGTTTTTCAAAATTGGATTTGTTTTCGAATTCTTTGTGGATCTGTGTAATCTGAGGGAAATATGTCTCTCTAATATGGTCATACATTGGGCAGGAGGTTAGGAAGTGCAGCTCAGTTTCCACCTCATTTTGTGGGCAGTGAGCACATAGCCTGTCTTCTCTTGAGAGCCATGTCTGCCTATGGCGGCTTTTCTCAATAGCAAGGCTATGCTCGCTGAGTCTGTACATAGTCAAAGCTTTCCTTAATTTTGGGTCAGTCACAGTGGTCAGGTATTCTGCCGCTGTGTACTCTCTGTGTAGGGCCAAATAGCATTCTAGTTTGCTCTGTTTTTTTGTTAATTCTTTCCAATGTGTCAAGTAATTATCTTTTTGTTTTCTCATGATTTGGTTGGGTCTAATTGTGCTGCTGTCATGGGGCTCTGTGGGGTGTGTTTGTGAACAGAGCCCCAGGACCAGCTTGCTTAGGGGACTCTTCTCCAGGTTCATCTCTCTGTAGGTGATGGCTTTGTTGTGGAAGGTTTGGGAATCGCTTCCTTTTAGGTGGTTATAGAATTTAACAGCTTTTTTCTGGATTTTGATAATTAGTGGGTATCGGCCTAATTCTGCTCTGCATGCATTATTTGGTGTTCTACGTTGAACACTGAGTATATTTTTGCAGAATTCTGCATGCAGAGTCTCAATTTGGTGTTTGTCCCATTTTGTGAAGTCTTGGTTGGTGAGCGGACCCCAGACCTCACAACCATAAAGGGCTATGGGCTCTATGACTGATTCAAGTATTTTTAGCCAAATCCTAATTGGTATGTTGAGATTTATGTTCCTTTTGATGGCATAGAATGCCCTTCTTGCCTCTCTCTCTTTTACTCTTTCTCTCTCTCTCTTTTACTCTTTCTCTCTCTCTTTTACTCTTTCTCGCCCTCTCTCTCTTTTACTCTTTCTCCCTCTCTCTCTTTTACTCTTTCTCCCCCTCTCTCTCTCTCTCTCTTTTACTCTTTCTCCCTCTCTCTCTCTCTCTCTCTCTTTTACTCTTTCTCCCTCTCTCTCTCTCTCTTTTACTCTTTCTCCCTCTCTCTCTCTCTTTTACTCTTTCTCCCTCTCTCTCTCTCTCTTTTACTCTTTCTCCCTCTCTCTCTCTCTCTTTTACTCTTTCTCCCTCTCTCTTACTCTTTCTCCCTCTCTCTCTCTTTTACTCTTTCTCCCTCTCTCTCTCTCTTTTACTCTTTCTCCCTCTCTTTTACTCTTTCTCCCTCTTTCTCTCTCTCTTTTACTCTTTCTCCCTCTCTCTCTCTCTCTCTTTTTTACTCTTTCTCCCTCTCTCTCTCTTTTACTCTTTCTCCCTCTCTCTCTCTCTCTCTCTCTTTACTCTTTCTCCCTCTTTCTCTCTCTCTTTTACTCTTTCTCCCTCTCTCTCTCTCTTTTACTCTTTCTCCCTCTCTCTCTCTCTCTCTCTTTTACTCTTTCTCTCTCTCTCTCTTTTACTCTTTCTCCCTCTCTCTCTCTCTTTTACTCTTTCTCCCTCTCTCTCTCTCTTTTACTCTTTCTCCCTCTCTCTCTCTCTTTTACTCTTTCTCCCTCTCTCTCTCTCTCTCTTTTACTCTTTCTCCCTCTCTCTTACTCTTTCTCCCTCTCTCTCTCTTTTACTCTTTCTCCCTCTCTCTCTCTCTCTTTTACTCTTTCTCCCTCTCTTTTACTCTTTCTCCCTCTTTCTCTCTCTCTTTTACTCTTTCTCCCTCTCTCTCTCTTTTACTCTTTCTCCCTCTCTCTCTCTCTCTCTCTCTCTTTTACTCTTTCTCCCTCTTTCTCTCTCTCTTTTACTCTTTCTCCCTCTCTCTCTCTCTTTTACTCTTTCTCCCTCTCTCTCTCTCTTTTACTCTTTCTCCCTCTCTCTCTCTCTCTTTTACTCTTTCTCCCTCTCTCTCTCTCTCTCTTTTACTCCTTCTCTCTGTCTCTCTCTCCCTCTCTCTTTTACTCTTTTGCTCTTTCTGTCTCTTTCTTTGTCTCTCTCTCTGTCTCTCTCTTTGTCTCTCTCTCTGTCTCATACACACACAGACCTTCCTTACTTCCTTCCTTAATTCCTGAATTACTTGCTTCTGCCCAAAATAAAAATAAAAATTCTCCTTCCTCTTCTTCTTCTTCCCTGTCTTCCATTCAATGTGTAAAGTGGCACAATGTGTATTGGATGGAAATCGTTATATGGCTCCATTTAAGTAAGTATGACAATGACCCCGTCGAGGATGATGGGAAAATACATTTGTGGCTGAAGTAATTTTTCTTAGCCGGAGAAGGATGTCATTCTCTGGATAATTAAGGCCTCTGTCTTTCCTCTCTCGCAGAAGTTGGGCGCTGCATCCCAAATTAAACCCTATTCCCTGTATATAGCACGACTTTGAACCAAAACATTTGGCTCTGGTCAAAAGTAGTGTAGTACATAGGGAATAGTGTGCCATTTTGAATCCAGTTGGGACAATAAGTCCCAGTAATGGAACTACTATGTTGGTGGTTGGTGCTTAGTGTTTGCTGTTCCTCTTAATTGCTATCTACTTTTCACTATGGCAGACTGAAGAGGAGACATCTCACCCTCATCTCTCTCTCTCTCACTCTATAGAGAGAGATACAGGTACTCACCTGTAATACAGAAGATGGTGTTTCAATCTAAAAACGTTTTGAATTGGACATCACAAAAAGTGCAAATTACTGGCACAATATTTTTTATCCCTGTAGTACATATCTTCCCTTCTTAGTTTTCTGTACTTAAAGACTTGTGGCGCTTGTATACACCCTCACTCAACCTGTTACAGACTGTCTGTAGTTTAAAGAGTTTAGAAATAGGTACACCTCCCCTGCCATGGCCTGTAAGTGGGTCCTACCTGTCCGTTAACCCATCCTGCCTCACCCTGTCAGTGGGTCCTACCTGTTATTTAACCCATCCTACCATGGCCTGTCAGTGGGTCCTACCTGTTATTTAATAACCCATCCTGCCTCACCATGTCAGTGGGTCCTACCTGTTATTTAACCCATCCTGCCTCACCCTGTCAGTGGGTCCTATCTGTTATTTAATAACCCATCCTGCCTCACCCTGTCAGTGGGTCCTACCTGTTATTTAACCCATCCTGCCTCACCCTGTCAGTGGGTCCTATCTGTTATTTAATAACCCATCCTGCCATGGCCTGTCAGTGGGTCCTATCCTTTAATTAATAACCCATCCTACCATGGCCTGTCAGTGGGTCCTACCTGTTATTTAATAACCCATCCTGCCTCACCCTGTCATTGGGTCCTATCTGTTATTTAATAACCCATCCTACCATGGCCTGTCAGTGGGTCCTACCTGTTATTTAATAACCCATCCTGCCTCACCCTGTCAGTGGGTCCTACCTGTTATTTAATAACCCATCCTGCCTCACCATGTCAGTGGGTCCTACCTGTTATTTAACCCATCCTGCCTCACCCTGTCAGTGGGTCCTATCTGTTATTTAATAACCCATCCTGCCTCACCCTGTCAGTGGGTCCTACCTGTTATTTAACCCATCCTGCCTCACCCTGTCAGTGGGTCCTATCTGTTATTTATTAACCCATCCTGCCTCACCCTGTCAGTGGGTCCTACCTGTTATTTAACCCATCCTGCCAGTGGGTCCTATCTGTTATTTAATAACCCATCCTGCCATGGCCTGTCAGTGGGTCCTATCCTTTATTTAATAACCCATCCTACCATGGCCTGTCAGTGGGTCCTACCTGTTATTTAATAACCCATCCTGCCTCACCCTGTCATTGGGTCCTATCGGTTATTTAATAACCCATCCTACCATGGCCTGTCAGTGGGTCCTACCTGTTATTTAATAACCCATCCTGCCTCACCCTGTCAGTGGGTCCTACCTGTTATTTAACCCATCCTACCATGGCCTGTCAGTGGGTCCTACCTGTTATTTAATAACCCATCCTGCCTCACCATGTCAGTGGGTCCTACCTGTTATTTAACCCATCCTGCCTCACCCTGTCAGTGGGTCCTATCTGTTATTTAATAACCCATCCTGCCTCACCCTGTCAGTGGGTCCTACCTGTTATTTAACCCATCCTGCCTCACCCTGTCAGTGGGTCCTATCTGTTATTTAATAACCCATCCTGCCTCACCCTGTCAGTGGGTCCTACCTGTTATTTAACCCATCCTGCCTCACCCTGTCAGTGGGTCCTATCTGTTATTTAATAACCCATCCTGCCATGGCCTGTCAGTGGGTCCTATCCTTTATTTAATAACCCATCCTACCATGGCCTGTCAGTGGGTCCTACCTGTTATTTAATAACCCATCCTGCCTCACCCTGTCATTGGGTCCTATCTGTTATTTAATAACCCATCCTACCATGGCCTGTCAGTGTGTCCTACCTGTTATTTAATAACCCATCTTGCCTCACCCTGTCAGTGGGTCCTACCTGTTATTTAATAACCCATCCTGCCTCACCATGTCAGTGGGTCCTACCTGTTATTTAACCCATCCTGCCTCACCCTGTCAGTGGGTCCTATCTGTTATTTAATAACCCATCCTGCCTCACCCTGTCAGTGGGTCCTACCTGTTATTTAACCCATCCTGCCTCACCCTGTCAGTGGGTCCTATCTGTTATTTAATAACCCATCCTGCCTCACCCTGTCAGTGGGTCCTACCTGTTATTTAACCCATCCTGCCTCACCCTGTCAGTGGGTCCTATCTGTTATTTAATAACCCATCCTGCCTCACCCTGTCAGTGGGTCCTATCTGTTATTTAATAACCCATCCTGCCTCACCCTGTCAGTGGGTCCTACCTGTTATTTAACCCATCCTGCCATGGCCTGTCAGTGGGTCCTATCCTTTATTTAATAACCCATCCTACCATGGCCTGTCAGTGGGTCCTACCTGTTATTTAATAACCCATCCTGCCTCACCCTGTCATTGGGTCCTATCTGTTATTTAATAACCCATCCTACCATGGCCTGTCAGTGGGTCCTACCTGTTATTTAATAACCCATCCTGCCTCACCCTGTCAGTGGGTCCTACCTGTTATTTAATAACCCATCCTGCCTCACCCTGCCAGTGGGTCCTATCTGTTATTTAATAACCCATCCTGCCATGGCCTGTCAGTGGGTCCTATCCTTTATTTAATAACCCATCCTACCATGGCCTGTCAGTGGGTCCTACCTGTTATTTAATAACCCATCCTGCCTCACCCTGTCATTGGGTCCTATCTGTTATTTAATAACCCATCCTACCATGGCCTGTCAGTGGGTCCTACCTGTTATTTAATAACCCATCCTGCCTCACCCTGTCAGTGGGTCCTACATGTTATTTAACCCATCCTACCTCACCCTGTCAGTGGGTCCTATCTGTTATTTAATAACCCATCCTGCCTCACCCTGTCAGTGGGTCCTACCTGTTATTTAACCCATCCTGCCTCACCCTGTCAGTGGGTCCTATCTGTTATTTAATAACCCATCCTGCCATGGCCTGTCAGTGGGTCCTATCCTTTATTTAATAACCCATCCTACCATGGCCTGTCAGTGGGTCCTATCTGTTATTTAATAACCCATCCTGCCATGGCCTGTCAGTGGGTCCTATCTGTTATTTAATAACCCATCCTACCATGGCCTGTCAGTGGGTCCTATCTGTTATTTAATAACCCATCCTCCCATGGCCTGTCAGTGGGTCCTACCTGTTATTTAATAACCCATCCTAACATGGCCTGTCAGTGGGTCCTACCTGTTATTTAATAACCCATCCTGCCTCACCCTGTCAGTGGGTCCTACCTGTTATTTAATAACCCATCCTACCATGGCCTGTCAGTGGGTCCTATCCTTTATTTACATTTAATAACCCATCCTACCATGGCCTGTCAGTGGGTCCTATCTGTTATTTAATAACCCATCCTGCCTTACCCTGTCAGTGGGTCCTACCTGTTATTTAATAACCCATCCTACCATGGCCTGTCAGTGGGTCCTACCTGTTATTTAATAACCCATCCTGCCTCACCATGTCAGTGGGTCCTACCTGTTATTTAACCCATCCTGCCTCACCCTGTCAGTGGGTCCTACCTGTTATTTAACCCATCCTGCCTCACCCTGTCAGTGGGTCCTATCTGTTATTTAATAACCCATCCTGCCTCACCCTGTCAGTGGGTCCTACCTGTTATTTAACCCATCCTGCCTCACCCTGTCAGTGGGTCCTATCTGTTATTTAATAACCCATCCTGCCTCACCCTGTCAGTGGGTCCTACCTGTTATTTAACCCATCCTGCCTCACCCTGTCAGTGGGTCCTATCTGTTATTTAATAACCCATCCTGCCTCACCCTGTCAGTGGGTCCTACCTGTTATTTAACCCATCCTGCCTCACCCTGTCAGTGGGTCCTATCTGTTATTTAATAACCCATCCTGCCATGGCCTGTCAGTGGGTCCTATCCTTTAATTAATAACCCATCCTACCATGGCCTGTCAGTGGGTCCTACCTGTTATTTAATAACCCATCCTGCCTCACCCTGTCATTGGGTCCTATCTGTTATTTAATAACCCATCTTACCATGGCCTGTCAGTGGGTCCTACCTGTTATTTAATAACCCATCCTGCCTCACCCTGTCAGTGGGTCCTACCTGTTATTTAATAACCCATCCTGCCTCACCATGTCAGTGGGTCCTACCTGTTATTTAACCCATCCTGCCTCACCCTGTCAGTGGGTCCTATCTGTTATTTAATAACCCATCCTGCCTCACCCTGTCAGTGGGTCCTACCTGTTATTTAACCCATCCTGCCTCACCCTGTCAGTGGGTCCTATCTGTTATTTATTAACCCATCCTGCCTCACCCTGTCAGTGGGTCCTACCTGTTATTTAACCCATCCTGCCAGTGGGTCCTATCTGTTATTTAATAACCCATCCTGCCATGGCCTGTCAGTGGGTCCTATCCTTTATTTAATAACCCATCCTACCATGGCCTGTCAGTGGGTCCTACCTGTTATTTAATAACCCATCCTGCCTCACCCTGTCATTGGGTCCTATCTGTTATTTAATAACCCATCCTACCATGGCCTGTCAGTGGGTCCTACCTGTTATTTAATAACCCATCCTGCCTCACCCTGTCAGTGGGTCCTACCTGTTATTTAACCCATCCTACCATGGCCTGTCAGTGGGTCCTACCTGTTATTTAATAACCCATCCTGCCTCACCATGTCAGTGGGTCCTACCTGTTATTTAACCCATCCTGCCTCACCCTGTCAGTGGGTCCTATCTGTTATTTAATAACCCATCCTGCCTCACCCTGTCAGTGGGTCCTACCTGTTATTTAACCCATCCTGCCTCACCCTGTCAGTGGGTCCTATCTGTTATTTAATAACCCATCCTGCCATGGCCTGTCAGTGGGTCCTATCCTTTATTTAATAACCCATCCTACCATGGCCTGTCAGTGGGTCCTACCTGTTATTTAATAACCCATCCTGCCTCACCCTGTCATTGGGTCCTATCTGTTATTTAATAACCCATCCTACCATGGCCTGTCAGTGTGTCCTACCTGTTATTTAATAACCCATCCTGCCTCACCCTGTCAGTGGGTCCTACCTGTTATTTAATAACCCATCCTGCCTCACCATGTCAGTGGGTCCTACCTGTTATTTAACCCATCCTGCCTCACCCTGTCAGTGGGTCCTATCTGTTATTTAATAACCCATCCTGCCTCACCCTGTCAGTGGGTCCTACCTGTTATTTAACCCATCCTGCCTCACCCTGTCAGTGGGTCCTATCTGTTATTTAATAACCCATCCTGCCTCACCCTGTCAGTGGGTCCTACCTGTTATTTAACCCATCCTGCCTCACCCTGTCAGTGGGTCCTATCTGTTATTTAATAACCCATCCTGCCTCACCCTGTCAGTGGGTCCTATCTGTTATTTAATAACCCATCCTGCATCACCCTGTCAGTGGGTCCTACCTGTTATTTAACCCATCCTGCCATGGCCTGTCAGTGGGTCCTATCCTTTATTTAATAACCCATCCTACCATGGCCTGTCAGTGGGTCCTACCTGTTATTTAATAACCCATCCTGCCTCACCCTGTCATTGGGTCCTATCTGTTATTTAATAACCCATCCTACCATGGCCTGTCAGTGGGTCCTACCTGTTATTTAATAACCCATCCTGCCTCACCCTGTCAGTGGGTCCTACCTGTTATTTAATAACCCATCCTGCCTCACCCTGCCAGTGGGTCCTATCTGTTATTTAATAACCCATCCTGCCATGGCCTGTCAGTGGGTCCTATCCTTTATTTAATAACCCATCCTACCATGGCCTGTCAGTGGGTCCTACCTGTTATTTAATAACCCATCCTGCCTCACCCTGTCATTGGGTCCTATCTGTTATTTAATAACCCATCCTACCATGGCCTGTCAGTGGGTCCTACCTGTTATTTAATAACCCATCCTGCCTCACCCTGTCAGTGGGTCCTACATGTTATTTAACCCATCCTACCTCACCCTGTCAGTGGGTCCTATCTGTTATTTAATAACCCATCCTGCCTCACCCTGTCAGTGGGTCCTACCTGTTATTTAACCCATCCTGCCTCACCCTGTCAGTGGGTCCTATCTGTTATTTAATAACCCATCCTGCCATGGCCTGTCAGTGGGTCCTATCCTTTATTTAATAACCCATCCTACCATGGCCTGTCAGTGGGTCCTACCTGTTATTTAATAACCCATCCTGCCTCACCCTGTCAGTGGGTCCTATCTGTTATTTAATAACCCATCCTACCATGGCCTGTCAGTGGGTCCTATCTGCTATTTAATAACCCATCCTGCCATGGCCTGTCAGTGGGTCCTATCTGTTATTTAATAACCCATCCTACCATGGCCTGTCAGTGGGTCCTATCTGTTATTTAATAACCCATCCTCCCATGGCCTGTCAGTGGGTCCTACCTGTTATTTAATAACCCATCCTAACATGGCCTGTCAGTGGGTCCTACCTGTTATTTAATAACCCATCCTGCCTCACCCTGTCAGTGGGTCCTACCTGTTATTTAATAACCCATCCTACCATGGCCTGTCAGTGGGTCCTATCCTTTATTTACATTTAATAACCCATCCTACCATGGCCTGTCAGTGGGTCCTATCTGTTATTTAATAACCCATCCTGCCTTACCCTGTCAGTGGGTCCTACCTGTTATTTAATAACCCATCCTACCATGGCCTGTCAGTGGGTCCAATCCTTTATTTAATAACCCATCCTACCATGGCCTGTCAGTGGGTCCTATCTGTTATTTAATAACCCATCCTACCATGGCCTGTCAGTGGGTCCTATCTGTTATTTAATAACCCATCCTGCCATGGCCTGTCAGTGGGTCCTACCTGTTATTTAACCCATCCTGCCTCACCCTGTCAGTGGGTCCTATCTGTTATTTAATAACCCATCCTGCCTCACCCTGTCAGTGGGTCCTACCTGTTATTTAACCCATCCTGCCTCACCCTGTCAGTGGGTCCTATCTGTTATTTAATAACCCATCCTGCCTCACCCTGTCAGTGGGTCCTACCTGTTATTTAACCCATCCTGCCTCACCCTGTCAGTGGGTCCTATCTGTTATTTAATAACCCATCCTGCCTCACCCTGTCAGTGGGTACTATCTGCTATTTAATAACCCATCCTGCCATGGCCTGTCAGTGGGTCCTATCTGTTATTTAATAACCCATCCTACCATGGCCTGTCAGTGGGTCCTATCCTTTATTTAATAACCCATCCTACCATGGCCTGTCAGTGGGTCCTACCTGTTATTTAATAACCCATCCTGCCTCACCCTGTCAGTGGGTCCTACCTGTTATTTAACCCATCCTGCCTCACCCTGTCAGTGGGTCCTACCTGTTATTTAATAACCCATCCTGCCATGGCCTGTCAGTGGGTCCTATCCTTTATTTAATAACCCATCCTGCCATGGCCTGTCAGTGGGTCCTATCTGTTATTTAATAACCCATCCTACCATGGCCTGTCAGTGGGTCCTATCTGTTATTTAACCCATCCTGCCTCACCCTGTCAGTGGGTCCTATCTGTTATTTAATAACCCATCCTGCCATGGCCTGTCAGTGGGTCCTATCCTTTATTTAATAACCCATCCTACCATGGCCTGTCAGTGGGTCCTACCTGTTATTTAATAGCCCATCCTGCCTCACCCTGTCAGTGGGTCCTATCTGTTATTTAATAACCCATCCTACCATGGCCTGTCAGTGGGTCCTATCTGTTATTTAATAACCCATCCTGCCATGGCCTGTCAGTGGGTCCTATCTGTTATTTAATAACCCATCCTACCATGGCCTGTCAGTGGGTCCTATCTGTTATTTAATAACCCATCCTCCCATGGCCTGTCAGTGGGTCCTACCTGTTATTTAATAACTCATCCTGCCTCACCCTGTCAGTGGGTCCTACCTGTTATTTAATAACCCATCCTACCATGGCCTGTCAGTGGGTCCTATCCTTTATTTACATTTAATAACCCATCCTACCATGGCCTGTCAGTGGGTCCTATCTGTTATTTAATAACCCGTCCTGCCTTACCCTGTCAGTGGGTCCTATCTGTTATTTAATAACCCATCCTACCATGGCCTGTCAGTGGGTCCTATCTGTTATTTAATAACCCATCCTGCCTTACCCTGTCAGTGGGTCCTATCTGTTATTTAATAACCCATCCTACCATGGCCTGTCAGTGGGTCCTATCTGTTCTTTAACCCATCCTGCCTCACCCTGTCAGTGGGTCCTATCTGTTATTTAACCCATCCTACCATGGCCTGTCAGTGGGTCCTACCTGTTATTTAATAACCCATCCTACCATGGCCTGTCAGTGGGTCCTATCTTTTATTTAATAACCCATCCTACCATGGCCTGTCAGTGGGTCCTATCTGTTATTTAATAACCCATCCTGCCTCACCCTGTCAGTGGGTCCTACCTGTTATTTAATAACCCATCCTACCATGGCCTGTCAGTGGGTCCTATCTGTTATTTAATAACCCATCCTACCATGGCCTGTCAGTGGGTCCTATCTGTTATTTAATAACCCATCCTCCCATGGCCTGTCAGTGGGTCCTATCTGTTATTTAATAACCCATCCTGCCATGGCCTGTCAGTGGGTCCTATCTGTTATTTAATAACCCATCCTGCCATAGCCTGTCAGTGGGTCCTATCTGTTATTTAATAACCCATCCTGCCTCACCCTGTCAGTGGGTCCTATCTGTTATTTAATAACCCATCCTACCATGGCCTGTCAGTGGGTCCTACCTGTTATTTAATAACCCATCCCAACATGGCCTGTCAGTGGGTCCTACCTGTTATTTAATAACCCATCCTGCCTCACCCTGTCAGTGGGTCCTATCTGTTATTTAATAACCCATCCTACCATGGCCTGTCAGTGGGTCCTACCTGTTATTTAATAACCCATCCTGCCTCACCCTGTCAGTGGGTCCTACCTGTTATTTAATAACCCATCCTACCATGGCCTGTCAGTGGGTCCTATCCTTTATTTAATAACCCATCCTACCATGGCCTGTCAGTGGGTCCTATCTGTTATTTAATAACCCATCCTGCCATGGCCTGTCAGTGGGTCCTATCTGTTCTTTAACCCATCCTGCCTCACCCTGTCAGTGGGTCCTATCTGTTATTTAATAACCCATCCTGCCTCACCCTGTCAGTGGGTCCTATCTGTTATTTAACCCATCCTACCATGGCCTGTCAGTGGGTCCTATCTGTTATTTAATAACCCATCCTGCCTTACCCTGTCAGTGGGTCCTATCTGTTATTTAATAACCCATCCTACCATGGCCTGTCAGTGGGTCCTATCTGTTATTTAATAACCCATCCTGCCTTACCCTGTCAGTGGGTCCTATCTTGTTATGTAATAACCCATCCTACCATGGCCTGTCAGTGGGTCCTATCTGTTCTTTAACCCATCCTGCCTCACCCTGTCAGTGGGTCCTATCTGTTATTTAATAACCCATCCTGCCTCACCCTGTCAGTGGGTCCTATCTGTTATTTAACCCATCCTACCATGGCCTGTCAGTGGGTCCTACCTGTTATTTAATAACCCATCCTACCATGGCCTGTCAGTGGGTCCTATCTGTTATTTAATAACCCATCCTACCATGGCCTGTCAGTGGGTCCTATCTGTTATTTAATAACCCATCCTGCCTCACCCTGTCAGTGGGTCCTACCTGTTATTTAATAACCCATCCTACCATGGCCTGTCAGTGGGTCCTATCTGTTATTTAATAACCCATCCTGCCTCACCCTGTCAGTGGGTCCTATCTGTTATTTAATAACCCATCCTACCATGGCCTGTCAGTGGGTCCTACCTGTTATTTAATAACATCCTAACATGGCCTGTCAGTGGGTCCTACCTGTTATTTAATAACCCATCCTGCCTCACCCTGTCAGTGGGTCCTATCTGTTATTTAATAACCCATCCTACCATGGCCTGTCAGTGGGTCCTTTCTGTTATTTAATAACCCATCCTGCCTCACCCTGTCAGTGGGTCCTACCTGTTATTTAATAACCCATCCTACCATGGCCTGTCAGTGGGTCCTATCTGTTATTTAATAACCCATCCTACCATGGCCTGTCAGTGGGTCCTTTCTGTTATTTAATAACCCATCCTGCCTCACCCTGTCAGTGGGTCCTACCTGTTATTTAATAACCCATCCTACCATGGCCTGTCAGTGGGTCCTATCTGTTATTTAATAACCCATCCTACCATGGCCTGTCAGTGGGTCCTATCTGTTATTTAATAACCCATCCTACCATGGCCTGTCAGTGGGTCCTACCTGTTATTTAATAACCCATCCTACCATGGCCTGTCAGTGGGTCCTATCTGTTATTTAATAACCCATCCTGCCTCACCCTGTCAGTGGGTCCTATCTGTTATTTAATAACCCATCCTACCATGGCCTGTCAGTGGGTCCTACCTGTTATTTAATAACATCCTAACATGGCCTGTCAGTGGGTCCTACCTGTTATTTAATAACCCATCCTGCCTCACCCTGTCAGTGGGTCCTATCTGTTATTTAATAACCCATCCTGCCTCACCCTGTCAGTGGGTCCTATCTGTTATTTAATAACCCATCCTGCCATGGCCTGTCAGTGGGTCCTATCTGTTATTTAATAACCCATCCTGCCTCACCCTGTCAGTGGGTCCTATCTGTTATTTAATAACCCATCCTGCCTCACCCTGTCAGTGGGTCCTATCTGTTATTTAATAACCCATCCTACCATGGCCTGTCAGTGGGTCCTATCTGTTATTTAATAACATCCTAACATGGCCTGTCAGTGGGTCCTATCTGTTATTTAATAACCCATCCTGCCTCACCCTGTCAGTGGGTCCTATCTGTTATTTAATAACCCATCCTGCCATGGCCTGTCAGTGGGTCCTACCTGTTATTTAATAACATCCTAACATGGTCTGTCAGTGGGTCCTATCTGTTATTTAATAACCCATCCTGCCTCACCCTGTCAGTGGGTCCTATCTGTTATTTAATAACCCATCCTGCCTCACCCTGTCAGTGGGTCCTATCTGTTATTTAATAACCCATCCTGCCTCACCCTGTCAGTGGGTCCTATCTGTTATTTAATAACCCATCCTGCCTCACCCTGTCAGTGGGTCCTATCTGTTATTTAATAACATCCTAACATGGCCTGTCAGTGGGTCCTATCTGTTATTTAATAACCCATCCTACCATGACCTGTCAGTGGGTCCTATCTGTTATTTAATAACCCATCCTCCCATGGCCTGTCAGTGGGTCCTATCTGTTATTTAATAACCCATCCTACCATGGCCTGTCAGTGGGTCCTACCTGTTATTTAATAACCCATCCCAACATGGCCTGTCAGTGGGTCCTACCTGTTATTTAATAACCCATCCTGCCTCACCCTGTCAGTGGGTCCTATCTGTTATTTAATAACCCATCCTACCATGGCCTGTCAGTGGGTCCTACCTGTTATTTAATAACCCATCCTGCCTCACCCTGTCAGTGGGTCCTACCTGTTATTTAATAACCCATCCTACCATGGCCTGTCAGTGGGTCCTATCTGTTATTTATTAACCCATCCTACCATGGCCTGTCAGTGGGTCCTATCTGTTATTTAATAACCCATCCTGCCATGGCCTGTCAGTGGGTCCTATCTGTTCTTTAACCCATCCTGCCTCACCCTGTCAGTGGGTCCTATCTGTTATTTAATAACCCATCCTGCCTCACCCTGTCAGTGGGTCCTATCTGTTATTTAACCCATCCTACCATGGCCTGTCAGTGGGTCCTATCTGTTATTTAATAACCCATCCTGCCTTACCCTGTCAGTGGGTCCTATCTGTTATTTAATAACCCATCCTACCATGGCCTGTCAGTGGGTCCTATCTGTTATTTAATAACCCATCCTGCCTTACCCTGTCAGTGGGTCCTATCTTGTTATGTAATAACCCATCCTACCATGGCCTGTCAGTGGGTCCTATCTGTTCTTTAACCCATCCTGCCTCACCCTGTCAGTGGGTCCTATCTGTTATTTAATAACCCATCCTGCCTCACCCTGTCAGTGGGTCCTATCTGTTATTTAACCCATCCTACCATGGCCTGTCAGTGGGTCCTACCTGTTATTTAATAACCCATCCTACCATGGCCTGTCAGTGGGTCCTATCTGTTATTTAATAACCCATCCTACCATGGCCTGTCAGTGGGTCCTATCTGTTATTTAATAACCCATCCTGCCTCACCCTGTCAGTGGGTCCTACCTGTTATTTAATAACCCATCCTACCATGGCCTGTCAGTGGGTCCTATCTGTTATTTAATAACCCATCCTGCCTCACCCTGTCAGTGGGTCCTATCTGTTATTTAATAACCCATCCTACCATGGCCTGTCAGTGGGTCCTACCTGTTATTTAATAACATCCTAACATGGCCTGTCAGTGGGTCCTACCTGTTATTTAATAACCCATCCTGCCTCACCCTGTCAGTGGGTCCTATCTGTTATTTAATAACCCATCCTACCATGGCCTGTCAGTGGGTCCTTTCTGTTATTTAATAACCCATCCTGCCTCACCCTGTCAGTGGGTCCTACCTGTTATTTAATAACCCATCCTACCATGGCCTGTCAGTGGGTCCTATCTGTTATTTAATAACCCATCCTACCATGGCCTGTCAGTGGGTCCTTTCTGTTATTTAATAACCCATCCTGCCTCACCCTGTCAGTGGGTCCTACCTGTTATTTAATAACCCATCCTACCATGGCCTGTCAGTGGGTCCTATCTGTTATTTAATAACCCATCCTACCATGGCCTGTCAGTGGGTCCTATCTGTTATTTAATAACCCATCCTACCATGGCCTGTCAGTGGGTCCTACCTGTTATTTAATAACCCATCCTACCATGGCCTGTCAGTGGGTCCTATCTGTTATTTAATAACCCATCCTGCCTCACCCTGTCAGTGGGTCCTATCTGTTATTTAATAACCCATCCTACCATGGCCTGTCAGTGGGTCCTACCTGTTATTTAATAACATCCTAACATGGCCTGTCAGTGGGTCCTACCTGTTATTTAATAACCCATCCTGCCTCACCCTGTCAGTGGGTCCTATCTGTTATTTAATAACCCATCCTGCCTCACCCTGTCAGTGGGTCCTATCTGTTATTTAATAACCCATCCTGCCATGGCCTGTCAGTGGGTCCTATCTGTTATTTAATAACCCATCCTGCCTCACCCTGTCAGTGGGTCCTATCTGTTATTTAATAACCCATCCTGCCTCACCCTGTCAGTGGGTCCTATCTGTTATTTAATAACCCATCCTACCATGGCCTGTCAGTGGGTCCTATCTGTTATTTAATAACATCCTAACATGGCCTGTCAGTGGGTCCTATCTGTTATTTAATAACCCATCCTGCCTCACCCTGTCAGTGGGTCCTATCTGTTATTTAATAACCCATCCTGCCATGGCCTGTCAGTGGGTCCTACCTGTTATTTAATAACATCCTAACATGGTCTGTCAGTGGGTCCTATCTGTTATTTAATAACCCATCCTGCCTCACCCTGTCAGTGGGTCCTATCTGTTATTTAATAACCCATCCTGCCTCACCCTGTCAGTGGGTCCTATCTGTTATTTAATAACCCATCCTGCCTCACCCTGTCAGTGGGTCCTATCTGTTATTTAATAACCCATCCTGCCTCACCCTGTCAGTGGGTCCTATCTGTTATTTAATAACATCCTAACATGGCCTGTCAGTGGGTCCTATCTGTTATTTAATAACCCATCCTACCATGACCTGTCAGTGGGTCCTATCTGTTATTTAATAACCCATCCTCCCATGGCCTGTCAGTGGGTCCTATCTGTTATTTAATAACCCATCCTACCATGGCCTGTCAGTGGGTCCTACCTGTTATTTAATAACATCCTAACATGGCCTGTCAGTGGGTCCTATCTGTTATTTAATAACCCATCCTGCCTCACCCTGTCAGTGGGTCCTACCTGTTATTTAATAACCCATCCTGCCTCACCCTGTCAGTGGGTCCTATCTGTTCTGATCATAGTGTGAAGAGTTCAGCAACATGATAACCACCCTGCCTAATCTTAATGTTTATTCAACATCCAATAAGATCAAATTAACATATTTTTGTTTACAGTGTGCCATTGAGTAGTGTGAAAAGTCTGGCAGTGTGTAAAGTGGGCCTAAAGCTGACTATGCTGCTGAGAGATATGAGAACACTAGCTGACAATCTCACCTCTTCAACCAGAGTTGTGTGAATGCAGAGAAAGAGAGAGAGGCTCGCAGAGGAGACGAGAGAGAGAGAGAGAGGGGGAGAGGGAGGGCTCGCAGAGGAGACCCGAGAGTGAGACTCCCGCAGAGGAGACCCGAGAGTGAGACTCCCGCAGAGGAGCCGCGAGAGTGAGACTCCCGCAGAGGAGACGCGCGAGAGAGATTTGTGGTGGAGAGGGGAGAGTAGGAAGGGAAAAAAGAACTAACAGGTACAAACTAGAGCCGATTTATTTGTACTTCTCCCTCTCTCGACAGCGCTCTCTCTCAACAGCTCTCTACATCATGGTGAATGCTTTTAGGATCCATTCTGGAAAACGATAAAGTATACAATGTATCTCCACTTGAGTTCTTGTGAGTGTCTCTCTGAGGAAATGTACTATCAAATCAATTTAAATAAATACATTTGTAAAGCACTTTATAAAGTATCAACATGTACATGGCAGGACGTTTTGACAGTCTAATCAAATAATACGGTGTCATTAGCCTATTTCGCTACAATTATTAGTGTTATCTGCCATGTGCTGATGACTTGAGTTTTGCATGTGTTAAGTTGTTAGGCTACATTACGTGTCTGTCTGTGTTTGGGGGGATTTCTCTGTTTTTGGGAGCAACCCGTTTTCCACACAGATGATACTTGCTAATGACTTGGGGTGTCGGTGTGCGTTCTTTCTCACTCTCTCTCAGTTGCCGGTCTCTCTATGCTTCCTCCACTTGTCTCATCTTGCCGGTACGCTGGCACTACTGCAGACTTACTGATGCACAAAGAGCACCTTCACACACACACACACACATATAGACTCACCTGCTCGAGGTCTCCATTAAACCTTCATTAACTGTCCGTGACCCATAAAAGAGCTCCTCCCCAAACCCCTCTGTACAGTGTATGGTGCCTGTTCTCTTCTGAGAGCGCTGACCCAGAAAGAGACAGCCAGGGAGAGAGAAATAGAAAGCCATGAGTTTCAGATGGGAGTGTTGCTCTCTCTCTCTCTCTCTCCCTCTCTCTTTCTCTCTCTGTCTCTCTTTCTCTCTCTCTCCCTTTCTCTTTCTCTCTCTCTCTCTCTCGCTCTCTTTGTCTCTCTCTCTCCCTCTCTGTCTCTCTTTTTCTCTCTCACTCTCTCTCTCCCTCGTTCTCTCTCGCTCTCTTTCTGTCTCTCTCTCTCACGCTCTCTTTCTGTCTCTCTCGCTCTCTCCCTCTTTCTCTCTCTCCCTCTTTCTCTCTCGCTCTCTTTCTGTCTCTCTCTCTCTCCCTCACATTCTATTGTTCACGTCCCTGAAGCATTAGTATTTCCCTGGCTCTGAGCTTTGCCTTCCAGTGAGCTGCAGGATTCTAAGCCCCAGCAACAGAAGCCTTCTTTAGGGAAAAGCTGTATATCAAGTGAGGACGTGTGTGTGTGTGTGTGTGTGTGTGTGTGTGTGTGTGTGTGTGTGTGTGTGTGTGTGTGTGTGTGTGTGTGTGTGTGTGTGTGTGTGTGTGTGTGTGTGTGTGTGTGTGTTGGCCAGTACAGTACATGCTAGGCCCTAACCATTATACTGTTAGATCAGTTGAACACCACAACACCCTCCGCTTCCATAGTTTCTGATGTAACTGCCCTCCTGGGCCAAGGTACCTCCCAGGGTAAACTGATGTAACTGCCCTCCTGGACCAAGGTACCTCCCAGGATAAACTGATGTAACTGCCCTCCTGGTTCCAAGGTACCTCCCAGGGTAAACTGATGTAACTGCCCTGCTGGGCCAGGGTACCTCCCAGGATAAACTGATGTAACTGCCCTCCTGGTTCCAAGGTACCTCCCAGGGTAAACTGATGTAACTGCCCTGCTGGGCCAGGGTACCTCCCAGGATAAACTGATGTAACTGCCCTGCTGGGCCAGGGTAAACTGATGTAACTGCCCTCCTGGGCCAAGGTACCTTCCAGGATAAACTGATGTAACTGCCCTCCTGGACCAAGGTACCTCCCAGGGTAAACTGATGTAACTGCCCTCCTGGGCCAAGGTACCTCCCAGGGTAAACTGATGTAACTGCCCTGCTGGGCCAAGGTACCTTCCAGGATAAACTGATGTAACTGCCCTCCTGGGCCAAGGTACCTCCCAGGGTAAACTGATGTAACTGCCCTGCTGGGCCAAGGTACCTCCCAGGGTAAACTGATGTAACTGCCCAGAATTAACTGCCCGGTTGGGCGAGGCAGTAGTAGGGCGTCAGGTAGCCTATCGGTTAGAATGTTGTAACTGAAAGGTCACTGATTCAAATACCCAAGTTGACAAGGTGAAAAATCAGTCGATGTGCCCTTGATCAAGGCACTTCACCATTATTTGCTCCAGGGGCACTGTACTTTTATGACTGGCCCTGTAAAACAACACATTTCACTGCACCGATCCGGTGTATGTAACACTAACATATGTATTAATATTCAACCGTATCACTCCTCCTAACCAGTGGACAATGCAATTAGAGCCCTTCCCTGTAATCTCAAGCACTCAGTGATCCAATTAACTCGACCCCTTGTCCATTAACTAGACCCCCTGTCAATTAGTTAGACCCCTTGTCCATTAACTAGACCCCCTGTCCATTAGCTAGACCCCGATGACATTAGCTAGACCCCCTGTCAATTAGCTAGACCCCCTGTCCATTAGCTAGACCCCCTGTCCATTAGCTAGACCCCCTGTCAATTAGCTAGACCCCCTGACCATTAGCTAGACCCCTGTCAATTAGCTAGACCCCCTGTCCATTAGCTAGACCCCCTGTCCATTAGCAAGCCCCACTGTCCATTAGCTCGACCCCCTGTCCATTAGCTAGACCCCCTGTCAATTAGCTAGACCCCCTGTCCATTAGCTAGACCCCCAGTCAATTAGCTAGACCCCCTGACCATTAACTAGACAACCTGTCAATTAGCTATACCCCCTGTCCATTAACTAGACCCCCTGTCAATTCGTTAGACCCCTTGTCCATTAACTAGACCCCCTGTCAATTAGCTAGACCCCGAGAACATTAGCTAGATCCTCTGTCCATTAACTAGACCCCCTGTCCATTAGCTAGACCCCCTGTCCAATAGTGACTGAGTCAGTGAGCATGCTACCTGGTGGTCTAGTAGGTGTAGTGTTGGATTGGCACTCCAGGTTAATACTTGTACTTCCTGTGTCTCCAATTAGTCGGGGGTGCTGAAGCGTTGGCTGGACGCAGGGCTCTAGGGCTCAGGGCCTGTGTTGGGGAGGGGTTTTGAGCCGTCTGGTGCCCATGAAACATTGGTGATGTGATATTGTGTGGCAGGAAGGGGACGTGGTACAGGTTTTGTCTTTTCCCCTGTTGCCTGGCCAAGCTTTCTTTAGCATGAAGAACATAGTTATTTGAAAAGACCAGTTAGCATTCTAGAGAGCATTTTATTCCCCTGTACCGGTGAGCGTAGAGCTACAGTTTCTTAGGAAGAGACCACAGAACAAGTGCTCTGTTTGAGACTAGCGATCACTCAGGCAGTTCTGTGACAAACACAAAGTCACAGGCACATTTAAGACAGACGCCCTTTGTGACAAAACACCAGGGAGATTTCTTTTGACCTCCCTCTGTTCTCCATTCTCCGTTCCCCAGTGTGTCCATGTCCATACTCTGTGTGAGACACGTGAGGTGGGGGGACGGGAGGGGGAGGGGAGTGGCTGAGGGCCTGTTGTGTTTGTGGTGACTTAGTGGCTCTCCACTAGCTGTCTAGAGATTTGGCTCTGTATCACAGTGTGTGACAGCCAGCCCTCTCTCTCTCTCCTTCTCTCACCCCTCTTCCTCTCTCTCACCTCTCCCCCTCTCCCTTTCTTTCTCTCTCTCTCTCCTCTTCCTCTCTTCCTCTCTCTCTCTCCCCTCTTCCTTTATCCCTCTCACTCTCTTCCCTCTTCCTTTCTCCCTCTCACTCTCTTCCTCTCCCTCTCTCTCTCCCCCCTCTTTCCTCTCTCTCCTCTCCCCCCTCTTCCCTCTCTCCCCTCTTCCTTTCTCCCTCTCCCTCTCTTCCTCTCTCTCTCTCCCCACTCCCTCTCTCTCTTTCTCTCTCCTCTCTTCCTCTCTCCCTCTCTCTCTCTCTCTCTCTCCACTCTCCCTCTCTCTGTCTGGTGGCATGTTGTGTGTCAGCGCTGCCTCTTCAGATGACAGCTAATAAAGCACCAGCCTAACTTGGTCAGCACATTTTCCCTGACAGAGCACACTCCTGGGAACCTGAACCCCCCACACCGGGGGATGCTCGCTGCCAGGAGGATAATAGAGGAGGTGGAACATGGGACACATGCACCTGCTCAGCAGCCACACACACACACACACACGTTTTACTCATAAATAAAGTCTCACACACACACGTCCACACATACTCATGCACACGTACACACACAAACACTTGGCAGTTGGTACACATACACACAAACACTTGGCAGTTGGCACACAAACAGACACACACACCTTACCTGGAAGCCACCACTCACTGTCATCTGATATCATATCTTGGGGCTGTGTTCTGCTTAGTAAAGAAGGCTGTAACAGTAGCATGTATCCCCAGCATGCTGTACTTTAGAAAGTGTACACTATTTGTGACCCCCTATTGTCCTACTACACTACATGTGATTGTGTGTGTGGGGGGCAGGGGGCAGGGGGGACATCCTGTAATTTGCCCTGTGTGTTCTAAGATTCATACTCCGTAGGACCCACAGAGGAACATTTATAACCAAGACACTCAAGGCCCTTTCAACTGCAGCTTTACCCATATTGACAGCAACGTTCATGTTCATACTGTACATGTCTGTAGGGACTAGCACTTTATATGCTAGGTGTGGAGCTAGGTGAAACAGAACAATGTCCACTCAAATGCAGTTTACCCACATGACTAGGGCTGTTGCCGTGACCGTACTACCGAGTCATGAAGAAAGTCAAATTTCACCTGACCGTTTAGTCACGGTAATTAGGTTTCTCCAAGCTCTGATGCTGCTGATGGTCATTAGTAGCCTACCAAACGTGCTAACTGCCTGGTACTCAGCACTCTATTGTCCCTCTAATCACTCTGACATTAATGCAAATGTATTGGAAAATCTAATCAAACACTTCATGAGAGCCCATGAGCTCATGTTGCGCAACATTTGTGATGGCCTCTACTAAAAAATAAGAGGATCCCATCAGCTTTCTATAGACAAGGACTACTATATTTATTTTTCAACTTTCCTAATATTAAACACATTGCTATCTTTACAACAGGAGTATAGCCTACCTGGCTATATGGGAAAAGCGACCTCCATTCGCTATTTAAGTGTACAGATGAACTGTATTTTTCCCCCTGCCCCTGTTTTGAGACAGGTGCATGATAATGGTCCATTCTAAATAAATAACAAATGCACACATATATTATTTAGTATATGAAAAGAGAAGATTAAATCATTAATAATCTGATGGGTGACAATATTAGCCTATCACTTGTGAATTATCACTTGTGAATGATGTCCAGAATAAGGCAACAAACAAAGCCTTTTTTTTGTCAACTTTTTTTAATCATCATTACACACCTCATGTAGGCTATCCCATAGGCCTATATGTTTTGATAAGGTTTGAATCACAACTAAAGTGGCCAAATAACTTCTTAAAATTAAGCACATTAATCCATTTTACAAGGGGTATAGAGCCTAACTGGCACACATAAGCAGCGTGTGAGTTTCATGTTTAGGGAAGATAACTTTCACCATAAAAATGCACCTTTATTATAAAAGCGTTACACGCATAATCGCATTTGCGGTCACTTTTGATCAAGTGTTTCCCGCTAATGGAACATTGGTGCTTATAGCCTACTGCAGCATTTCTTAAAGTATGGGTCGCGACCCAAGACCTGTTAATGGTGGGTCGCGAAGTAAATGTATGATTATTTCATTAATGACTGGAATTAATTTGGCCAAGTGGAACTGCGCTCTCGTTTCAGTGTGCTCTCTGCTTATCAGCAGTCTCTGCTCAGTTTGGCAGCAGCGCGAGTGGGGAGAGGTAGAGGCCAATGTGCTTCACTGTTTACCGGATCTTTTTTCTGCAGTTTTCTTGAAGATCACTCCGCAACCCGAACGCTGCAACGCTGTCGTTCAAGCCACTGACTTGTTATTCCCACGCGCCATCACTCACCGCTGTCATTAAATGGACTCATGCTAGCCACGTGTTCAGACTGAGCTCAATCATAATGAAAAGCAAATACAGTGATTACTTTTTGTCTCTTTCATACAAACTTTGAGAAATAATGAGGAGCGCCCACAATGTGTTTTGTGTGGGGAAGTGCTTAGTAATGAGTCTCTCAAAACAAACAAATGAATAAAACGACACGTCCTGACCAAACATCTAGGCACAATATGACGGTAAACACAGGGACTTCTTTCAGAACAGGCAAGAATGCTTCAGGAAACAGTGCTTCGAAGTGAAAAAGTAAGTCAACAAGCAATGCATCGTTGTCATTTTATAACAGGTGATGATACGCAGAAATAAGGTAGTACTATCTCTTGTAGTAGATGTGAGTTTCTCTTTCAAACAATCCCCTGATAGCTAACGTTTGCCAAAGCAAGCGAACTAGCTACTGATAGTGCAACCCTAAGAAACAGTTCAGATGAAGATGAAACATTATCAGGCCTACTGTACATTTTACTGTAGAAATAATTATTGTTGAAAACAAGTCTAGTTTGGAACTGTTGCTGTTACAAGTAATACTTTTTTATTCTGAACTGGAATAAACTGATTGAAGCAAGATGCTTTTTGAGACAAACACTCACACATTTCTGGGTTGCTCATCGACAGCAGGAAGCAGTCTCCTGTCTGACGGAGAAAGCAATAGATGTTCTGGTCCAGCTTGGCACCACATACCTATGCAAGTCAGGGTTCTGAAGTACAGAAACGGTCTCAATGCTGAGCATGACCTCAGTGTTGCACTGTCTAAAGCAGAGCCCAGAATAGACCTGCTTGTTGAACACTTCAACCAGCCACACACCTCTCATTAGGACTGTGTGTATATGTGTGTTTTCTGCTCTACATCTGTGTGATGTGATCATTCAGAATGAAATTATTTATTGTATTTTAACAGCGACAGTTCCAACCTAGACAGGTATGTAAGAGCGTTTTTAATGGGGAAAAATAAACATGAAAATATATTTATGGGTATTTCCTTATTTGTTTTTGTCTATATTGCATTTTTTTGGCATAAGGGCAATGAAATGTACCAATATTTAAGTATAGTTGCATATTTTTCCAAGCTTGGGTCCCAGGAAAACACAGAATTTCTCATTTGGGTCCCAGACTGAAAACGTTTAAGAACCCCTGGCCTACTGCCATGTGCGCATTGCTGCTCTTATAATGTAAAGGAATTGCCTAATAGTTTATCAACATTTTAAGCTAAACGTTCGGATATGTGGCATCAGCCACATTGTGTAAAACATTTTTTTTTTTATGCTAGTGGTTGTATTCATTCGGGATCTAGCGCATCCCACAACTGTCCCAGACTATGTTTGGAATATACTTATGTCTCGCACAGAATAGAATAGGTCGACATAGGCTAGTGCTACTCATCTTGTTGGCTGACGAAAAGTAAATGTGGACAGGTCTTCCAATATCTTTAATATGCACCGCGGAATTGGATGAGGACGCGCGCGTCCCAGATGTGTCTGTCTTCACTTGTAGCCTGCGAGAAAGACGCAATCACGTGATGGATAGCCATGTGAGTGAGAGGTGCTTCACAGCTTGCAACACTCAGCACTTCTCCCTGAGCGGCATTCTAGGCATTATCAAGTGCTTGTGAAATTGTGAATGAGAGACTGATAAAGTGTGTACAGCCTGTGCAAAAAAAAAGACAAAGCAGAGCTCATGCCTTTCAAGCAACTTAAAAAAAAAAACATAATTAGAGTTGCTTCATGCAGCCTTACAATGTATTCAAAATCTAAACATACAGCCCAACGTTTGTAAAACAACTAAAGATACATTAATAACTCTAAATGAATCATATAGGAATACCCATTTCTTTGTTAACCGATCAACACAGGACAGCAGCATGTAATAATGCCACGGAATTCCGAACCAAGTCTTGTCTGTTAAATGAACTAGTGTAGCGCACAGCCATAAATACATTATGGATGTATTGGGAAGGTGTAGGCTATATTACATGGATTTATTAGACATTTTAAAATGCAGATGTTCCAAAGGTCTACATCAGTGCCAATAGTGTTCAAAGCTGTCCTCAAGGCAAAGGGTGGCTACTTTGAAGAATCTCAAATATAAAATATATTTTGATTTGTTTAACACTTTTTTTTGTTATTTCATAGTTTTGATGTCTTCACTATTATTCTACAATGTAGAAAATAGTTTAAAAAAAACAACAACAACAAAAAACAGTTGAATGAGTAGGTGTATCCAAACTTTTGACTGGTACTGCACATGTTTGTGAAAGTCCTCTCTCCATAGAGGGGTCATAATAGTTTGTAGGCTACAGATGATTTTTGGGGACGTCTCATGGTCTGAACAAACACCGCTCTAGCTCTGGCACCTTTCACCGCAGATGAGCAAGTGTAACACTGGTGGATGCAGCGGATTGGGCCGGATATTTATTTATTTAAATCAAATCAAATCAAATTTTATTTGTCACATACACATGGTTAGCAGATGTTAATGCGAGTGTAGCGAAATGCTTGTGCTTCTAGTTCCGACAATGCAGTAATAACCAACAAGTAATCTAACTAACAATTCCTGAACTACTGTCTTATACGCAGTGTAAGGGGATAAAGAATATGTACATAAGGATATATGAATGAGTGATGGTACAGAGCAGCATAGGCAAGATACAGTAGATGGTATCGAGTACAGTATATACATATGAGATGAGTATGTAAACAAAGTGGCATAGTTAAAGTGGCTAGTGATACATGTATTACATAAGGATGCAGTCGATGATATAGAGTACAGTATATACGTATGCATATGAGATGAATAATGTAGGGTAAGTAACATTATATAAGGTAGCATTGTTTAAAGTGGCTAGTGATATATTTACATCTTTTCCCATCAATTCCCATTATTAAAGTGGCTGGAGTTGAGTCAGTGTGTTGGCAGCAGCCACTCAATGTTAGTGGTGGCTGTTTAACAGTCTGATGGCCTTGAGATAGAAGCTGTTTTTCAGTCTCTCGGTCCCAGCTTTGAGGCACCTGTACTGACCTCGCCTTCTGGATGATAGCGGGGTGAACAGGCAGTGGCTCGGGTGGTTGATGTCCTTGATGATCTTTATGGCCTTCCTGTAACATCGGGTGGTGTAGGTGTCCTGGAGGGCAGGTAGTTTGCCCCCGGTGATGCGTTGTGCAGACCTCACTACCCTCTGGAGAGCCTTACGGTTGAGGGCGGAGCAGTTGCCGTACCAGGCGATGATACAACCCGCCAGGATGCTCTCGATTGTGCATCTGTAGAAGTTTGTGAGTGCTTTTGGTGACAAGCCGAATTTCTTCAGCCTCCTGAGGTTGAAGAGGCGCTGCTGCGCCTTCTTCACGATGCTGTCTGTGTGAGTGGACCAATTCAGTTTGTCTGTGATGTGTATGCCGAGGAACTTAAAACTTGCTACTCTCTCCACTACTGTTCCATCGATGTGGATAGGGGGTGTTCCCTCTGCTGTTTCCTGAAGTCCACAATCATCTCCTTAGTTTTGTTGACGTTGAGTGTGAGGTTATTTTCCTGACACCACACTCCGAGGGCCCTCACCTCCTCCCCGTAGGCCGTCTCGTCGTTGTTGGTAATCAAGCCTACCACTGTTGTGTCGTCCGCAAACTTGATGATTGAGTTGGAGGCGTGCGTGGCCACGCAGTCGTGGGTGAACAGGGAGTACAGGAGAGGGCTCAGAACGCACCCTTGTGGGGCCCCAGTGTTGAGGATCAGCGGGGAGGAGATGTTGTTACCTACCCTCACCACCTGGGGGCGGCCCATCAGGAAGTCCAGTACCCAGTTGCACAGGGCGGGGTCGAGACCCAGGGTCTCGAGCTTGATGACGAGCTTGGAGGGTACTATGGTGTTGAATGCCGAGCTGTAGTCGATGAACAGCATTCTCACATAGGTATTCCTCTTGTCCAGATAGGTTAGGGCAGTGTGCAGTGTGGTTGAGATTGCATCGTCTGTGGACCTATTTGAGCGGTAAGCAAATTGGAGTGGGTCTAGGGTGTCAGGTAGGGTGGAGGTGATATGGTCCTTGACTAGTCTCTCAAAGCACTTCATGATGACGGAAGTGAGTGCTACGGGGCGGTAGTCGTTTAGCTCAGTTACCTTAGCTTTCTTGGGAACAGGAACAATGGCGGCCCTCTTGAAGCATGTGGGAACAGCAGACTGGTATAGGGATTATTTCCCCTTTATTTAACCAGGTAGGCAAGTTGAGAACAAGTTCTCATTTACAATTGCAACCTGGCCAGGATAAAGCAAAGCAGTTCGACACATACAACGACACAGAGTTACACATGGAGTAAAACAAACATACAGTCAATAATACAGTATAAACAAGTCTATATACGATGTGAGATAAGGGAGGTAAAGGCAAAAAAAGGCCATGGTGGCAAAGTAAATACAACATAGCAAGTAAAACACTGGAATGGTAGATTTGCAATGGAAGAATGTGCAAAGTAGAAATAAAAATAATGGGGTGCAAAGGAACAAAATTAATTAATTAATTAAATACAGTAGGGAAAGGGGTAGTTGTTTGGGCTAAAATATAGGTGGGCTATGTACAGGTGCAGTAATCTGTGAGCTGCTCTGACAGTTTGCTCTGAGTCCTTGAAGCTAGTGAGGGAGATAAGTGTTTCCAGTTTCAGAGATTTTTGTAGTTCGCTCCAGTCATTGGCAGCAGAGAACTGGAAGGAGAGGCGGCCAAAGAAAGAATTGGTTTTGGGGGTGACTAGAGAGATATACCTGCTGGAGCGTGTGCTACAGGTGGGAGATGCTATGGTATATCTCTAGTTTAAACTGACAGATTTTGACGGGAATTTTTTTGTATTACGCTAATTAGATTTCCGCGGGGGTGGGGTTAATAGCAGCCACTTATCTGTCTCCTGGGCCTCCACTGCCAGGGACATAGAGAAATAATGAATTCTATATTGAATGGCCAGGGACACAACTGCCTACCTGTCTGTAGACTGCCCACTGGGGCGGATTACAGCCTCACTGTATAGGTAAGTATCTACTCTGTGTGTGTGTGTGTGTGTGTGTGTGTGTGTGTGTGTGTGTGTGTGTGTGTGTGTGTGTGTGTGTGTGTGTCGGCTGCATTCAAGCCTGGGATCCCCAGTCAAGCTGCTGCTAAATTAGATTTCAATCAAATCAATTTGAGCTTTATTTGTCACATGCGCCAAATACAACAAGTGTAGACCCTACTGTGAAATGTTTACTTACAAGCCCTGAACCAACAGTGCAGTTCAAAAAAAGAGTTAAGAAAATATTTACCAAATAAATAAACTGAAGTAAAAAAAAATAATAAAAAGTAACACAATAAAATAATAACGAGGCTATATACAGGGGGTACCGGTACTGAGTCAATGTGTGGGCGTACAGGTTAGTCGAGGTAATTTGTACATGTAGGTAGGGGTGAAGTGACTATGCATAGATAATAACAGAGTAGCAGCAGTGTATAAAACAAAAGGGGGGTCAATGTAAATAGTCCAGTGGCCATTTGATTCATTGTTCAGGACTCTTATGACTTGGGGGTAGAAGCTGTTAAGGACTCTTATGACTTGGGGGTAGAAGCTGTTAAGGAGCCTTTTTGTCCTAGACTTGGCGCTCCTGTACTGCTTACCGTGCGGCAGTAGAGAAAACGGTCTATGACTCGGGTGACTGGGGTCTTTGACAATTTTTTGGGCCTTCCTCTGACACAGCTTAGTATGTAGGTCCTGGACGGCAGGAAGCTTGGCCCCAGTGATGTACTGGGCCGTACGCACTACCCTCTGTAGCGCCTTACGGTCAGATGCCGAGCAGTTGCCATACCAGGTGGTGATGCAACCGGTCAGGATTCTCTCAATGGTGCTGTAGAATATTTTGAGGATCTGAGGACACATGCCAAATCTTTTCTGTCTCCTGAGGGGAAAAGGTGTTGTCGTGCCCTCTTCACGACTGTCTTGGTGTGTTTGGATTTTGATTTGGGCAAGGGGATGACGCAAATGTACTAAAATAACATTGTTTAATAAATTATGACTTACTGTAGTAATGGAACAAACAAGGGAGGACATGTTAGGTATTTGTCTGGACATGAGAGAAATAGATATGATAGAGACATTTATGGATGTTTTACTCACTTGGTATTGAAATCATATATGGATACCAATTGCACTTTGTATCCAAGTGACTTTCCAGTATTTTCCATCCTTATAATGTGTGTAGCATAAGAGCAAGATTTATCTGTTACTGATGAGGCATAAGTATCTCCATGTACTTGAGCCATCTGACACATCTTCCGTTACGTCTGAGCGAGTGTTTGGAGTGGACTGCCCTGATTGTCTCCCAGTAACAGCTCTGATAACTGTCAGGGCCATAGACGAACACACAGTCCCCTATCTCCTAGATCCTGGCTGTACGGCCTCCATTACTTTAATTTCCTCATCAGCGGCGGGGAGTGGTCTGTCCGTCTATCTGTCTCTCTGGGATGGATGTGTGGCTGGTTCAGGTGAATAGCAAGGTTACCAAGGGTGCACCCTATTCCCTATTTAGTGCACTACATAGGGAATAGGGTGCTGTTTGTGAACCAGACCAAGGCTACCAAGCTGGGAGCTATGCCAACGGAGTAGGGGAGGGATGGAAGGGGAAGGACATATATGGCACTTTCCTGAATCAATCAGGAGTATCCATCTCCGGTGAGCTACTGAGGGGAATCGGCGTGAGAGTGGAATCGGCGTGAGAGTGGAATCAGCGTGAGAGGGGAATCGGCAAGAGAGGGGAATCGGCGTGAGAGGGGAATCGGCGTGAGAGGGGAATCAGTGTGCGTTGGTGGTTTTCTGTAAGGTTACACCCACAGAGAATGAGGGAAGGGCAGAAGGGACAGAATCTTTGCTGGTTTGAATGACAAAAAGGGTTGTGATGCGTTTCCATGGGAACATTGTGACTGACCATTAACTCTTTCTATGCTTGTGCTTTTCCCTGTGGGCTGGTGCGTGGGTCTCTGTGTGTGTGCAGGTGACTCCCAGGGGACATGTGGAGACCCAGGCACCCCGTCGCAGGGCAGCAGGGAGGAGAGTAACTTCAGGATCCGCAGTAAAGTCCAGTTCAGATGCTCTGAGGGTTACGAGCTGATTGGCTCAGCTGAGAGGATGTGCTTTCCTAACGGCACCTGGTCTGGAACACAACCCTTCTGCAAACGTGAGACCACACACACACTTCTCATTCTCCCAATATGGTCTTCTGAGTCCAACAATCGGCTGTACCATTCCATTTCCAGACAGTATATCTCAACGAACACATGCTTTATCAGTCACCACCGCTGAAGGATCTGAACATGTAGCTAGCGATACATAGCCTGCTCTCACTGCAGGGGCCTCATAGCTAGCAATACATAGCCTGCTCTCACTGCAGGGGCCTCATAGCAACCGATACATAGCCTGCTCTCACTGCAGGGGCCTCATAGCTAGCGATACATAGCCTGCTCTCACTGCAGGGGCCTCATAGCTAGCGATACATAGCCTGCTCTCACTGCAGGGGCCTCATAGCTAGCGATACATAGCCTGCTCTCACTGCAGGGGCCTCATAGCTAGCAATACATAGCCTGCTCTCACTGCAGGGGCCTCATAGCTAGCGATACATAGCCTGCTCTCACTGCAGGGGCCTCATAGCTAGCGATACATAGCCTGCTCTCACTGCAGGGGCCTCATAGCTAGCGATACATAGCCTGCTCTCACTGCAGGGGCCTCATAGCTAGCGATACATAGCCTGCTCTCACTGCAGGGGCCTCATAGCTAGCGATACATAGCCTGCTCTCACTGCAGAGGCCTCATAGTTAGCGAGCAGGGCCCCTATAGCTAGCAATACATAGCCTGCTCTCACTGCAGGAGCTCCTGCAACCAGGAACCCAGACACAACCCCCAGGTGTCAGTCAGGCACCTAGACACAACCCCCAGGTGTCAGTCAGGCACCTAGACACAACCCCCAGGTGTCAGTCAGGCACCCAGACACAACCCCCAGGTGTCAGTCAGGCACCCAGACACAACCCCCAGGTGTCAGTCAGGCACCCAGACACAACCCCCAGGTGTCTCCTTTGAACCACCCTATTCATCTCATCTCAAACGAGACAGGATAGCATTAGTGTCATCTCTAAACTCCGGCTTCATGTCCTCCATGTTCCCTCTGAGCCACTGCAGCTCTCTAGTTAAATAGATTTACAGATTGTTAACTTCTCAGCCCCTGAGGTGGTTGCCAGGCAGCTTCTCCACAAGGCTGACAGGGTACCTCTCTCTCTCCATCACGCTGTCTCTCTCAATCCCTTCTTAATCTCGCTTTTTCTTTCTCCCTATCCAGTGTTAGAGGCGTTATTACAGACCCGGGTTCATTCTCGGGCTGTTCCACAGCTGGCCGTGGCCGGTAGTCCCATAGGACGGCACACAATTGTCCCAGCATTGTCCTGGTTAGGAGGGGGATTTACTTGGCTCATCGTGCTCTAGCGACCCCTGTGGTGGGGGCGGTTGTGCCTGCAGACTGACCCCGGTTGCCAGTTGAACAGTGTTTCCTCTGACACATTGGTGCAGCTGGCTTCTGGGTAAAGCTGGCGGGTGTTAAAGAGGGCTTTTAGGCGGGTCATGTTTCGGAGGACGCATGACTCCACCTTCGCCTCTCCCGAGCCCGTTGGGGAGTGTCAGCGATAAGACAAGGGGGGGGGGGGATAAAATACAAACAAAAATAAGAAGAAATCCATCTGTTATACTTGAGCCTGTTGTTTCTCTCTGTAAAATACTGACATTTTACATTTCTCAGCCCACATAGAACAAGGGCCTGTGTCCCCGATGGCACTCTGGTCAAGAGAGGTGCACCATATAGGGAATATGGTGCCATTTGGCAATAAACCTCTAACTCATGACTTAAACATATTTTTTTTTACAGTGGCCATGTGGATTTCATTTCTATTCTCTCTCAGTACCTCACATATGGAGTATGGGTAAAAATGTGTCCTTTCATAGCTCTTGACAGCCAACCCTGGACATTGTTTGTCTATATCCACGAGTACCACACTGGGGGAGGATCCCTACAACAATGGCTGCACTGTCGTTCTACTCTTCCCTAGATGCTAGCCGTCTCTCTCAACCCTCTTGTAAACAGCTTTAATAGGGATCCCTGAAGCGCGAATGCACTGTCGTTCTACTCTTCCCTAGATGCTAGCCATCTCTCTCAACCCTCTTGTAAACAGCTTTAATAGGGATCCCTTAAGCGCGAATGCACTGTCGTTCTACTCTTCCCTAGATGCTAGCCGTCTCTCTCAACCCTCTTGTAAACAGCTTTAATAGGGATCCCTTAAGCGCGAATGCACTGTCGTTCTACTCTTCCCTAGATGCTAGCCGTCTCTCTCAACCCTCTTGTAAACAGCTTTAATAGGGATCCCTTAAGCGCGAATGCACTGTCGTTCTGTAATTCCCTAGATGCTAGCCGTCTCTCTCAACCCTCTTGTAAACAGCTTTAATAGGGATCCCTTAAGCGCGAATGCACTGTCGTTCTACTCTTCCCTAGATGCTAGCCGTCTCTCTCAACCCTCTTGTAAACAGCTTTAAGTACTTATATCTGACTGTTGTTAAGCTGGATCTGAGTTGATGCTATGGGGATGGAGTATGGGAATTGTAAAAGGGGTAATGATGATTTCATGGAAAGTACAATTACTGTACTTAGCATTGAGATACAGTGTCAGTCCATAACAATTCATACTTTATGAAAAATATTTAATTCACCCAAAACCCTTACAATTAGGTTGACACAGTCTTTATTCAAGGTCATCCTATAGATGGTCCAATCTAACATATACAGTTGAAGTTGGAAGTTTACATACACTTAGGTTGGAGTCATTAACTTGTTTTTCAACCATTCCACAAATTTCTTGTTAACAAACTCTAATTTTGGCAAGTTGGTTAGGACATCTACTTTGTGCATGACACAAGTAATTTTTACAACCATTGTTTACAGACAGATTATTTCACTTATTGGAATTCCAGTGGGTCAGAAGTTTACATACACTAAATTGACTGTGCCTTTAAACAGCTTGGAAAATTCCAGCAAATGTCATGGCTTTAGAAGCTTCTGATAGGCTAATTGACATTGTTTGAGTCAATTGGAGGTGTACCAGTGGATGTATTTCAAGGCCTACCTTCAAACTCAGTGCCTCTTTGCTTGACATCATGGGAAAATCAAAAGAAATCAGAAAAAAAATTGTAAACCTCCAAAGTCTGGTTCATCCTTGGGAGCAATTTCCAAATGCCTGAAGGTACCACGTTCATCTGTACAAACAATAGTATTCATCTCTGTCTCCTAGAGATGAACGTACTTTGGTGCGAAAAGTGCATTTCAATCCCAGGACAACAGCAAAGGATTTTGTGAAGATGCTGGAGGAGACAGGTACAAGGTATCTATATCCACAGTAAAACGAGTCCAATATCGACATAACCTGAAAGGCCGCTCAGCAAGGAAGAAGCCACTGCTCCAAAACCGTCATAAAAAAATCTGACTACAGTTTGCAACTGCACATGGGGAGAAAGATCAAACTTTTTGGAGAAATGTCCTCTGGTCTGATGAAACAAAAATAGAACTGTTTGGCCGTAATGACCATCGTTATGTTTGGAGGAAAAAGGGGGAGGCTTGCAAGCCGAAGAATACCATCCCAACCGTGAAGCACGGAGGTGGCAGCATCATATTTGGGGGTGCTTTGCTGCAGGAGGGACTGGTGCACTTTACAAAATAGATGGCATCATGAGGCAGGAAAATGATGTGGATATATTGAAGCAACATCTCAAGACATCAGTCAGGAAGTTAAAGCTTGGTCGCAAATGGGTCTTCCAAATGGACAATGACCCCAAGCATACTTCCAAAGTTGTGGCAAAATGGCTTAAGGACAACAAAGTCAAGGTATTGGAGTGGCCATCACAAAGCCCTGACCTCAATCCCATAGAAAATGTGTGGGCAGAACTGAAAAAGTGTGTGCGAGCAAGGAGGCCTGCAAACCTGACTCAGTTACACCAGCTCTGTCAGGAGGAATGGGCCAAAATTCACCCAACTTATTGTGGGGAGCTTGTGGAAGGCTACCCGAAACGTTTGACCCAAGTTAAACAATTTAAAGGCAATGCTACCAAATACTAATTGAGTGCATGTAAACTTCTGACCCACTGGGAATGTGATGAAAGAAATAATAGCTGAAATAAATCATTCTCTCTTTTATTATTCTGACATTTCACATTCTTAAAATAAAGTGGTGATCCTAACTGACCTAAGACAGGGAATTTCTACGAGGATTAAATGTCAGGAATTGTGAAAAACTGAGTTTAAATGTATTGGCTAAGGTGTATGTAAACTTCCAACTTCAAATGTAACACTTAGTGTGTTTGGATTTAGATTTGGGCAAAGGGATGACTGGAATAACATTGTTTAATAAATAATGTTATTCTAGTCATCCCTTTGCCCAAATCTATATCCAAACACACTAAGTGCCCCCCCTCCTCCTCCTTTTGCCCTCGAACAGCCTCAGTTCACCGTGGGCACTGACTCTACAGAGTGTCAAAAGCCTTCCACAGGGATGCTGGCCCATGTTGACTCCAATGGTTCCCACAGTTGTGTCAAGTTGGCTGGATGTCCTTTGGGTGGTGGACCATTCTTGATATACACGGAAAACTGTTGAGCGTGAAAAACCCAGCAGCCTGACACCTACTACTGTTCAATACCCCGTTCAAAGGCACTTCAAAATGTTGTCTGGCCCATTCACCCTCTGAATGGCACACATACACAATCCATGTCCCAATTTTCTCAAAGCTTAAAAATCCAATGTTAGCCTTATCTCCTCCCCTTCATCTACACTGATTGAACAAGTGACATCGATAAGGGATCATAGCTTTCACCTAGTCAGTCTGTATCATGGAAAGTGTTCTTAATGTTTTGTATATTCGGTGAACTAGTATATGATAAAACAACTTCACAAGTATTTTTGAATTACCACATAAAACCAATCTGCCCCTTCTCTCTCTCTCCAGCGGTGCAGTGTGGGAACCCGGGAACCCCCAGTAATGGCCGTGTGTCCCGGCTGGACGGCACAACCTATTCCCACTCCGTCACCTACTCCTGTATGGATGGCTACCTGCTGACCGGCTCCACCACACGTCAGTGTCTGGCCAATGCCACCTGGTCTGGCACTGCCCCCAACTGCACCAGTAAGTCTTCATAAAACAACCTCACTGCCCTGAACTGCACCAGTTAGTCTTCATTAACCAACCTCACTGCCCTGAACTGCACCAGTTAGTCTTCATTAACCAACCTCACTGCCCTGAACTGCACCAGTAAGTCTTCATTAACCAACCGCACTGCCCTGAACTGCACCAGTAAGTCTTCATTAACCAACCTCACTGCCCCTCACTGCACCAGTTAGTCTTCATTAACCAACCTCACTGCCCTGAACTGCACCAGTTAGTCTTCATTAAACAACCTCACTGCCCTGAACTGCACCAGTTAGTCTTCATTAACCAACCTCACTGCCCTGAACTGCACCAGTAAGTCTTCATAAAGCAACCTCACTGCCCTGAACTGCACCAGTTAGTCTTCATTAACCAACCTCACTGCCCTGAACTGCACCAGTAAGTCTTCATTAACCAACCTCACTGCCCCTCACTGCACCAGTTAGTCTTCATAAAGCAACCTCACTGCCCTGAACTGCACCAGTTAGTCTTCATTAACCAACCTCACTGCCCTGAACTGCACCAGTTAGTCTTCATTAACCAACCTCACTGCCCTGAACTGCACCAGTTAGTCTTCATTAACCAACCTCACTGCCCTGAACTGCACCAGTTAGTCTTCATTAACCAACCTCACTGCCCTGAACTGCACCAGTTAGTCTTCATTAACCAACCTCACTGCCCTGAACTGCACCAGTTAGTCTTCATTAACCAACCTCACTGCCCTGAACTGCACCAGTTAGTCTTCATTAACCAACCTCACTGCCCTGAACTGCACCAGTTAGTCTTCATTAACCAACCTCACTGCCCTGAACTGCACCAGTTAGTCTTCATTAACCAACCTCACTGCCCTGAACTGCACCAGTTAGTCTTCATTAACCAACCTCACTGCCCTGAACTGCACCAGTTAGTCTTCATTAAACAACCTCACTGCCCTGAACTGCAGCAGTAAGTGGGATCAGAGCCCGCATTTATAAAGCGTCTCAGAGTAGGTGTGCTGATCTCGGATCTAGGACCCCCCCCCTGATAACACCATGTTTTTTTAACAATGTATTTCGATTGTGATCTTTGGTTTTCGTATATGGGACCTATTGATATGTGATACGGAGTCATAGATGGGGGATTGGATCTATTAGTGGGCTGAGGCTGAAGACAGGCTGCGTCCCAAATGGCACCCTATTCCCTATATAGTTCACTACTTTTGACCACAGCCCTATGGGTCCTTGTCAAAAGTAGTGCACTATAAAGGGAATAGGGGGGGGCGGGCATTTGGAACTATTCCAGAATCTTAATCTCGCATCCTGTTGTCATGACATTTCAAGACGTTGCTCCTCTCATGTTAAGGGTGGGTTGTTTATGACCGGAATTCTCCGGTCAGTGTAAGAGAGGGATCGAAGAGGAGGCACAATTTAAGGTAGCCTTCGTGTTAAGGATTGAGACAGCGAGAGAAGGGGTCTCACACACACATACACACGCACAGTGACTGGTGGGTTGAGACCGAGAAGAGAGGTCAGAAGAGCCCTGTGTCCCTGCTCCAGCAAGATAAGAAAATCAATCCCTCTGTGCCTCTCTATTACCTTGTACATATTACCATACCCTCCAAAGCTCTTCCCTCTTCTTCAGCTCCTTCTCAGTTGAGTAGACAATGCCAGGGAGTCCATCTGATTTAAATCTAGGCCCAGGGGCGAGAGAGAGTGAGAAAAAGAGACAGAGGGGGAGAGAGACCGAAAGGGAGAATGAGGGAGAGAGGAAAGCACGTAACGTTCTGAAAAGCATATGTTTGTTAGAGGTTGGTGAGAGTGTTGTCCTAAGGTTATTTTGCATACAACTTTAAGAAATGGTGCAGGATAGTTGCTTGGCTTTGGAACATTCTCAGCACATTTAAGGAACTTGATGAAAAAAATGTTATTTTATTGGTATTTCGTTACAGAATGTTTCCTTAAAGTTCAAACATGGTTACATTTCAATGTTGTTAATGTTCTAGGAATGTTCTCGAATTGGTTTGTATTAGGAATGTTATCGTGTAGTTCAGAGAACATTAAGAAACAACGTTCTTCTGTGGGAATTTCAGTACTTCAGCCTAACGTTTCCTACAGGTTTCCTCGTGGTTCTAAAGTCATATTTTCAAATTGTTCCAAGAACATAAAAAAAAACATTCCATAAAAAACACAAGAAAATGTTAGAAACATTCAGAGAACGTTCTAAGAATGTTGGTTAAAAACATATATATGTTTGTGTGTTGGCCAATCCACTAATTGGCCACACCTGATCTTAATGAGTGCTTGTTTCCTTTGAAATGGGAGTCTGTTTGAATAGACTAACATGTAAAAACATGGCATGCTAGTTCCATCCTGGTGGCACAGAGGACTAATTCCATGGACAGAGAACAGATTATAGGTTTGAATCTCCAAGGAAGTTATTTAAAGCCTCCAAATAACCTATAATTTCCTTTCGCAGAGCGTTCAATGAACCAGAGTAAAGCGTTCTCGGAACCTTCCTGCAACCTTAAAATGTTCCCAGAACAGTCAAAATGTTCACTTCTCTGCACAGAATGTTTAATAAACCTTCAGTTTTACCGGTCAGGAAATGAATGACTTCGTTCCCACAAACAATGTGAAACTAAAAAAATGCGTTCCCACGACTTCCAAGGAACCAAATTAGACTTATTCCACTTCAGCTAGATAATTCCTCTCTATCTCACCTGGTGTTTCAGATTCAGTTAATTCAGGAATGGACTACCAGATCTATAAACTACTGTCTGCCTGTCTCCATATCACCCCTAGACAGAAGTTGTAGACCACACTCGTTCCTCCAGGCTAGGTTCATTGCCTTTGATCGTATGCCTCTTAGTGCCCATATATGCTTAAACAGGCAGAATGCTTTGCCTACAGCGTTTCAAAGAGACCTTTGGTTTGTGTCCCAAAATGGCACCCTGTTACCTATATAGTCTCAGGGCTCTGATTTAACGTAGGTCACCTTTTTAGGGAATAAAGTGTAATTTGGGACGCATCCCTTGCCTGTGGCATCAAATTGTATGTAGCTGTAGACCTTACAGTGAAATGCTTACTTACACAGCCCTTAAGCAACAATGCAGTTTTAAGAAAAATACCAACCAAAAAAATAAAGAAATAAAGTAAGAAAAAGTAACGTGTTAAAGTAGTACTGATTGATGAGTCTTTACATGTGTTTTATTGAGTAGGCTGAGAAGGATGATGCAATGTTTTCTATCCAATGGTGGAGTCACATTAGCATTTTGGTCGAGACATTTTCCACACCACCTAGATGTTTACGAGCTTAAACACTCCGGTGATTGATTCTCAAAGCTTCATTCTTTTGTTGTTGTTGTTTTTTTTAGCAAAAGACACTAAATTTATGGAAAACTGTAATTCCGCGAATTGATAAGGGCACCACATAAATCAATGTGAACATTTTTCTGAAATTAAAAATTAATTTAATGCAAAGTACTTTTGGGGTTTGTTGTCAGTCACGGTGATCATTGATCACAACACTACTAATGTGTTTCTGTTACCTTGTCATCTGAATTCCCTGGTAGACCGTAAACATTCTACTTCCTGCTCTCTGATTTCCATCCTGTCCTCCACAGAACAGAAGGGAGTTATAGTCGTAAGAGATTGACAGAATTGATTATGGAAGTTAAACCCAGGAGACCCTCGTATGAGAACACAGCTCACAGCTATTGATTTTCCCGGTGATAGTGAAATCTATCATTTTGAATAAAAGAGGTGAGGTGGTATCTCATCAGTGGAGATAGCTCTGTTGCTGGCTGCATAAATTGGTCATTTCAGATGATTTGTGGATTAGGTTTCCCACCGATTGTTGTCACAGCCCCAGTTACATCTTACGCCTGACCCACAATGGGGCCTAAATTGCACTTCGACCACCATCATAGATATCCGTGTCTGTCACACAAGAGCCAGAAAGCCAACTAAGTGTCCAGACTGGGGATGTCTTCTTTGTTATGTATGTATTTGTTTGCAGTAACAGAGTACACTGTGTCACTGAGTCACTCTTTTGTCCCCTTCCTTCCTACCTTCCTTTGTTCGTTCCTTCCTTCCTTCCCACCTTCCTTCCTTCATTCCTCTCTTCCTTCCTTCCTTCCTTCCTTCCTTCATTCCTCTCTTCCTTCCTTTCTTCCTTCCTTCATTCCTCTCTTCCTTCCTCTTGCTTCCCTCCCTCCTTCCGTCATTCCTCCCTTCCTTCCTTTCTTTGTTCCTTTCTTTCTATCTTCCTTCCTTTCTTTCTTCCTTCCTCTCTTCCTTCCTTCCTTCCTTTCTTCATTCCTCTCTTCCTTACTTATTTCCTTCCTCCCTCCCTCCTTCCTTCTTTCTGTCTAATCACAGTGATCAACTGTGGCGACCCTGGGGTTCCAGCCAATGGGATGAGATATGGAGAGGACTTTGCTATTGGTCAGAACATCACCTTCCTGTGTGCGCCGGGATACAGCATGGAGGCCGACAGCTCTGCGGTACGCACCTGCACCTCCAACGGCACCTGGAGTGGCATCATGGCATCCTGCCAAGGTAAGACCTAGCAACACGTGTGTAGCATAATGTACTTCATTACCCACAAAGCTCTGTGGAACATATCTCATAACATTTTAGCATCATAGCATCTTTCAAAGGTAGGGCTCAGCAACACTTTGTTTGGTTGGTTTGTTCCCCTAACTACTTCAATTTGAGTGTTTGAATATGTGTATCTACCCTTTACAATAGATTTCAATGAGCCAAGTCTTAGGGACTAACTAATCAATGTTCCCATTGTCTAAAACAGAGATGTCTTGGCTTGTGTTCCCCTATGGAATCACCACCAGTTTCACTACAGATTGTTATAGCTTATTCACAGTAACACTGCACACCTCCTGCTTTCCACACTGTTGCCCTTAGCAACGGTATCCCATATATCATTGTGTCCTGTTAGCTGCCACAGTGAGAAAAAGGGTTTAAATAAAGCATATCCGTTTGCTTTGGTTTTGTTTTTGTCGGACCAACATCCTGTCTTGTAGTTGTTATTGTCGGACCAACATCCTGTCTTGTAGTTGTTATTGTAGGACCAACATCCTGTCTTGTAGTTGTTATTGTAGGACCAACATCCTGTCTTGTAGTTGTTATTGTAGGACCAACATCCTGTCTTGTAGTTGTTATTGTAGGACCAACATCCTGTCTTGTAGTTGTTATTGTAGGACCAACATCCTGTCTTGTAGTTGTTATTGTCGGACCAACATCCTGTCTTGTAGTTGTTATTGTCGGACCAACATCCTGTCTTGTAGTTGTTATTGTCGGACCAACATCCTGTCTTGTAGTTGTTATTGTCGGACCAACATCCTGTCTTGTAGTTGTTATTGTAGGACCAACATCCTGTCTTGTAGTTGTTATTGTCGGACCAACATCCTGTCTTGTAGTTGTTATTGTAGGACCAACATCCTGTCTTGTAGTTGTTATTGTAGGACCAACATCCTGTCTTGTAGTTGTTATTGTAGGACCAACATCCTGTCTTGTAGTTGTTATTGTCGGACCAACATCCTGTCTTGTAGTTGTTATTGTCGGACCAACATCCTGTCTTGTAGTTGTTATTGTCGGACCAACATCCTGTCTTGTAGTTGTTATTGTAGGACCAACATCCTGTCTTGTAGTTGTTATTGTCGGACCAACATCCTGTCTTGTAGTTGTTATTGCTGACACTATATGGCCAGGCAGAAAAGGTTTCTCTTCATAACACGCTTTCTCAACATGCATAAAATTCAGCTTTTGACCATTATCTTGGACCAACTATGATCAACACATGTCTCCATCCGTTTGTACAGGTGATAGTTCCGTTTCCTGGCTGTGCAAAAGTGTGTTGTTATACATAATATATGCAACAGCTCCAGAATGATATCTTGGTGCCGTACATTCTTATGATGCACAGTTAGATCTGTGGATGTTGACGTGTGTGTAACGTCCAATGAGTGAATGGGTGTGGAGTCAGGCGCAGAGAGCCAAGGATACGGGAAAAAACACGCTTTAATGTCCAACCAGAAACATGTACAAATAGGTGACGCCGAAACACAGGCGTAAATACACTCCACCTAAAATACACACGGGTATCAAACCGGACAGCGGGAAAACCCACAATATAAAGAACACCTTTTACATAACAGAAACAAGCCCGCACAAACACAAGCGGGCTAATCGAACTTAAATAACACCAACCCAAAAACCCCAACAAGGAACAGGTGAAAACAATTAGACCAAACCAAACGAAAAGGGGAAAAGGGATTGGCGGCAGCGAGTAGACCGGTGACGATGAGCGCCTTCGGTGATATTCGTGACAGTGCGGAATAGAAAGTAGCCTAATGGAGGTGGATGGGTGAAAGTCAAACATTGCCTTTTAACACAAAGTTGTGTGCATGCATGCACTCATATGGTATGCTGTATGTGAGAATGCCTGTGAAATGGAGGGTCCGTCACAGCAGCTGTTGAACTTCTTCACCACTGTTGTGTCACTGGAGTTGTGAAACTACTCTGCATAAACCTATTATTCATTAGCTTAGTACAAGCCAAGCTGGTCCCCTCTCAATGGAGGGGCTACCAAGCGTGTCCAATACTAATTCAGAATATTAATACAACATTTGGGAATTTATTACACGTTTATTGTTTTTATTACTGTGACACAGAGATGGCAATGAGAGCAGCCAGTCATCAGAAAGCTCCATTCAGCTGGACTAATGTGTTTGTTTTTATAGTCAGCTGATTCATTTAATCACTACCCTCCAAATCAAAGGGTTCTGGTCAAATGGAATGGACTGATAATAAAAGGGATATGGTGCCAATGGGCTCTGGTCAAAAGTAGTGCACTAGGCAATCAGGTGCCAAAGGGCTCTGGTCAAATGTAGTGCACTAGGCAATCAGGTGCCAAAGGGCTCTGGTCAAATGTAGTGCACTAGGCAATCAGGTGCCAATGGGGTCTAGTCAAAAGTAGTGCACTAGGCAATCAGGTGCCAATGGGCTCTGGTCAAATGTAGTGCACTAGGCAATCAGGTGCCAATGGGCTCTGGTCAAAAGTAGTGCACTAGGCAATCAGGTGCCAATGGGCTCTGGTCAAATGTAGTGCACTAGGCAATCAGGTGCCAATGGGCTCTGGTCAAAAGTAGTGCACTAGGCAATCAGGTGCCAATGGGCTGTTACTGACCAAACCAACCCCATCTTTTGGAAAGTTTATCCACAGCGCTGTTACTGACCAAACCAACCCCATCTTTTGGAAAGTTTATCCACAGCGCTGTTACTGACCAAACCAACCCCATCTTTTGGAAAGTTTATCCACAGCGCTGTTACTGACCAAACCAACCCCATCTTTTGGAAAGTTTATCCACAGCGCTGTAACGGTTATTCAGTGAGATGACTATATCCATGGTGATAGGCTTTCCAAAATAGTGCTCTATTTTACTGTAATTTGGTGAGAGTATTGTGTCTATCGTATAGTATGCTGGAAAGCCTGTTTCTGCCCAAACCAACCCTCTCAGAACAGTCGGCTGGAAAGCCTGTTTCTGCCCAAACCAACCCTCTCAGAACAGTCGGCTGGAAAGCCTGTTTCTGCCCAAACCAACCCTCTCAGAACAGTCGGCTGGAAAGCCTGTTTCTGCCCAAACCAACCCTCTCAGAACAGTCTTCTAGAAAGCCCTATCTGCTGTTACTGTAATTTGCGAGAAAGAGTGTATCCGCCATGCAATTTTCTTAGACAGCCTACGATATCTGCTATTACTGTAGTTCAGTGAGAGGAGGAGTATGCTGTGTTCTCATCGAAGTTGGCAGAACTGTGTGTGAAAAACAGACACGGAAGAGAAAGGGAGACTCACTCTACAGAGTGCAACATGAGTCATCCAGCCTAGCCCTTTCTCCTACTCAAGCGTAGCGTTGGTTGTCTCTCTCTCTCTGCCTTATTGCACTATATAGGGAATAGGGTGCAATTTGGGACTCAGCTATTTTTTGATTGAACCTTTATTTAACTAGGCAAGTCAGTTAAGAACAAATTCTTATGCACAATGCCAGCCTAGGAACTACCTTGTTCAGGGGCAGAACGACAGATTTTTACGTTGTCAGCTCGGGGATACGGTTACTGCCCCATCACTCTAACCACTAGGCTACCCACCACCCCAGGTAGCCTAGTGACACCCAGAGGCTTGTGCTTGGAGAGAAAACCATTAGCTCAGTTCCAGTTAGACTGGTAGTCTAACTGTAGGGATATCATGTTAGACTGGTAGTCTAACTGTAGGGATATCATGTTAGACTGGTAGTCTAACTGTAGGGATATCATGTTAGACTGGTAGTCTAACTGTAGGGATATCATGTTAGACTGGTAGTCTAACTGTAGGGATATCATGTTAGACTGGTAGTCTAACTGTAGGGATATCTGGTAGTCTAACTGTAGGGATATCATGTTAGACTGGTAGTCTAACTGTAGGGATATCATGTTAGACTGGTAGTCTAACTGTAGGGATATCATGTTAGACTGGTAGTCTAACTGTAGGGATATCTGGTTAGACTGGTAGTCTAACTGTAGGGATATCTGGTAGTCTAACTGTAGGGATATCATGTTAGACTGGTAGTCTAACTGTAGGGATATCATGTTAGACTGGAAGTCTAACTGTAGGGATATCATGTTAGACTGGTAGTCTAACTGTAGGGATATCATGTTAGACTGGTAGTCTAACTGTAGGGATATCATGTTAGACTGGTAGTCTAACTGTAGGGATATCATGTTAGACTGGTAGTCTAACTGTAGGGATATCATGTTAGACTGGTAGTCTAACTGTAGGGATATCATGTTAGACTGGTAGTCTAACTGTAGGGATATCATGTTAGACTGGTAGTCTAACTGTAGGGATATCATGTTAGACTGGTAGTCTAACTGTAGGGATATCTGGTTAGACTGGTAGTCTAACTGTAGGGATATCTGGTAGTCTAACTGTAGGGATATCATGTTAGACTGGTAGTCTAACTGTAGGGATATCATGTTAGACTGGTAGTCTAACTGTAGGGATATCATGTTAGACTGGTAGTCTAACTGTAGGGATATCTGGTAGTCTAACTGTAGGGATATCTGGTAGTCTAACTGTAGGGATATCATGTTAGACTGGTAGTCTAACTGTAGGGATATCTGGTAGTCTAACTGTAGGGATATCTGGTAGTCTAACTGTAGGGATATCTGGTAGTCTAACTGTAGGGATATCATGTTAGACTGGTAGTCTAACTGTAGGGATATCTGGTAGTCTAACTGTAGGGATATCTGGTAGTCTAACTGTAGGGATATCATGTTAGACTGGTAGTCTAACTGTAGGGATATCTGGTAGTCTAACTGTAGGGATATCTGGTAGTCTAACTGTAGGGATATCTGGTAGTCTAACTGTAGGGATATCTGGTAGTCTAACTGTAGGGATATCTGGTAGTCTAACTGTAGGGATATCTGGTAGTCTAACTGTAGGGATATCTGGTAGTCTAACTGTAGGGATATCTGGTAGTCTAACTGTAGGGATATCTGGTAGTCTAACTGTAGGGATATCTGGTAGTCTAACTGTAGGGATATCTGGTAGTCTAACTGTAGGGATATCTGGTAGTCTAACTGTAGGGATATCATGTTAGACTGGTAGTCTAACTGTAGGGATATCATGTTAGACTGGTAGTCTAACTGTAGGGATATCTGGTAGTCTAACTGTAGGGATATCTGGTAGTCTAACTGTAGGGATATCTGGTAGTC
>NC_088224.1:13070937-13150937 GCF_036934945.1 Oncorhynchus masou masou
CTACAGTTCTATGACTATAGTCAGTTACAGAGATGAATCTTTTCGATTTTTTAAAACCAATTTCCTAATTTTTATTATAAACAACAGGTTAATATCAGGGTAACAACAGGGAAATAACAGGGTTAGTACAGGGAAATAACAGGGTTAGTACAGGGAAATAACAGGGTTAGTACAGGGAAATAACAGGGTTAGTACAGGGAAATAACAGGGTTAGTACAGGGAAATAACAGGGAAATAACAGGGTTAGTACAGGGAAATAACAGGGTTAGTACAGGGAAATAACAGGAAAATAACAGGGTTAGTACAGGGAAATAACAGGGTTAGAACAGGGAAATAACAGGGTTAGTACAGGGAAATAACAGGGTTAGTACGGGGAAATAACAGGGTTAGTACGGGAAAATAACAGGGTTAGTACGGGGAAATAACAGGGTTAGTACGGGGAAATAACAGGGTTAGTACGGGGAAATAACAGGGTTAGTACGGGGAAATAACAGGGTTAGTACAGGGAAATAACAGGGTTAGTACAGGGAAATAACAGGGTTAGTACAGGGAAATAACAGGGTTAGTACAGGGAAATAACAGGGTTAGTACGGGGAAATAACAGGGTTAGTACGGGGAAATATCAGGGTTAGTACGGGGAAATATCAGGGTTAGTACGGGGAAATATCAGGGTTAGTACGGGGAAATAACAGGGTTAGTACAGGGAAATAACAGGGTTAGTACGGGGAAATAACAGGGTTAGTACGGGGAAATAACAGGGTTAGTACAGGGAAATAACAGCAAAAAACAGGGTTAGAACAGGGAAATAACAGGGTTAGTACAGGGAAATAACAGGGTTAGTACAGGGAAATAACAGCAAAAAACAGGGTTAGAACAGGGAAATAACAGGGTTAGAACAGGGAAATAACATGGCTAGAACAGGGAAATAACAGGGTTAGTACAGGGTTAGTACAGGGAAATATCAGGGTTAGTACAGGGTTAGTACAGGGAAATAACAGGGTTAGAACAGGGAAATAACATGGCTAGAACAGGGAAATAACAGGGTTAGTACAGGGTTAGTACAGGGAAATATCAGGGTTAGTACAGGGAAATATCAGGGTTAGTACAGGGAAATATCAGGGTTAGTACAGGGAAATAACAGGGTTAGTACAGGGAAATATCAGGGTTAGTACAGGGAAATAACAGGGTTAGTACGGGGAAATAACAGGGTTAGTACGGGGAAATAACAGGGTTAGTACGGGGAAATAACAGGGTTAGTACGGGGAAATAACAGGGTTAGTACGGGGAAATATCAGGGTTAGTACAGGGAAATAACAGGGTTAGTACGGGGAAATATCAGGGTTAGTACGGGGAAATAACAGGGTTAGTACAGGGAAATATCAGGGTTAGTACGGGGAAATATCAGGGTTAGTACGGGGAAATATCAGGGTTAGTACGGGGAAATAACAGGGTTAGTACAGGGAAATAACAGGGTTAGTACGGGGAAATAACAGGGTTAGTACAGGGAAATAACAGGGTTAGTACAGGGGAATATCAGGGTTAGTACGTGGAAATAACAGGGTTAGTACAGGGAAATAACAGCAAAAAACAGGGTTAGAACAGGGAAATAACATGGCTAGAACAGGGAAATAACAGGGTTAGTACAGGGTTAGTACAGGGAAATATCAGGGTTAGTACAGGGTTAGTACAGGGAAATAACAGGGTTAGAACAGGGAAATAACATGGCTAGAACAGGGAAATAACAGGGTTAGAACAGGGAAATAACATGGTTAGTACATGGAAATATCAGGGTTAGTACAGGGCTAGTACAGGGAAATATCAGGGTTAGTACGGGGAAATAACAGGGTTAGAACAGGGAAATAACAGGGTTAGTACGGGGAAATAACAGGGTTAGTACGGGGAAATAACAGGGTTAGTACGGGGAAATAACAGGGTTAGAACAGGGAAATAACAGGGTTAGTACGGGGGAATAACAGGGTTAGTACAGGGGAATAACAGGGTTAGTACAGGGAAATAACAGGGTTAGTACAGGGAAATAACAGGGTTAGTACAGGGGAATAACAGGGTTAGAACAGGGAAATAACATGGCTAGAACAGGGAAATAACAGGGTTAGTACAGGGTTAGTACAGGGAAATATCAGGGTTAGTACAGGGTTAGTACAGGGAAATAACAGGGTTAGAACAGGGAAATAACATGGCTAGAACAGGGAAATAACAGGGTTAGTACAGGGTTAGTACAGGGAAATATCAGGGTTAGTACAGGGAAATATCAGGGTTAGTACAGGGAAATATCAGGGTTAGTACAGGGAAATAACAGGGTTAGTACAGGGAAATATCAGGGTTAGTACAGGGAAATAACAGGGTTAGTACGGGAAATAACAGGGTTAGTACGGGAAATAACAGGGTTAGTACGGGGAAATAACAGGGTTAGTACGGGAAATAACAGGGTTAGTACGGGAAATATCAGGGTTAGTACAGGGAAATAACAGGGTTAGTACGGGGAAATATCAGGGTTAGTACGGGGAAATAACAGGGTTAGTACAGGGAAATATCAGGGTTAGTACGGGGAAATATCAGGGTTAGTACGGGGAAATATCAGGGTTAGTACGGGGAAATAACAGGGTTAGTACAGGGAAATAACAGGGTTAGTACGGGGAAATAACAGGGTTAGTACGGGGAAATAACAGGGTTAGTACAGGGAAATAACAGCAAAAAACAGGGTTAGAACAGGGAAATAACAGGGTTAGTACAGGGAAATAACAGGGTTAGTACAGGGAAATAACAGCAAAAAACAGGGTTAGAACAGGGAAATAACAGGGTTAGAACAGGGAAATAACATGGCTAGAACAGGGAAATAACAGGGTTAGTACAGGGTTAGTACAGGGAAATATCAGGGTTAGTACAGGGTTAGTACAGGGAAATAACAGGGTTAGAACAGGGAAATAACATGGCTAGAACAGGGAAATAACAGGGTTAGTACAGGGAAATATCAGGGTTAGTACAGGGAAATATCAGGGTTAGTACAGGGAAATATCAGGGTTAGTACAGGGAAATATCAGGGTTAGTACAGGGAAATAACAGGGTTAGTACGGGGAAATAACAGGGTTAGTACGGGGAAATAACAGGGTTAGTACGGGGAAATAACAGGGTTAGTACGGGAAATAACAGGGTTAGTACGGGGAAATAACAGGGTTAGTACGGGAAATAACAGGGTTAGTACGGGGAAATATCAGGGTTAGTACGGGGAAATAACAGGGTTAGTACGGGGAAATATCAGGGTTAGTACGGGGAAATAACAGGGTTAGTACGGGGAAATATCAGGGTTAGTACGGGGAAATATCAGGGTTAGTACGGGGAAATAACAGGGTTAGTACGGGGAAATAACAGGGTTAGTACAGGGAAATAACAGGGTTAGTACAGGGGAATATCAGGGTTAGTACGTGGAAATAACAGGGTTAGTACAGGGAAATAACAGCAAAAAACAGGGTTAGAACAGGGAAATAACATGGCTAGAACAGGGAAATAACAGGGTTAGTACAGGGTTAGTACAGGGAAATATCAGGGTTAGTACAGGGTTAGTACAGGGAAATAACAGGGTTAGAACAGGGAAATAACATGGCTAGAACAGGGAAATAACAGGGTTAGTACAGGGAAATAACAGGGTTAGAACAGGGAAATAACATGGTTAGTACATGGAAATATCAGGGTTAGTACAGGGCTAGTACAGGGAAATATCAGGGTTAGTACGGGGAAATAACAGGGTTAGAACAGGGAAATAACAGGGTTAGTACGGGGAAATAACAGGGTTAGTACGGGGAAATAACAGGGTTAGTACGGGGAAATAACAGGGTTAGAACAGGGAAATAACAGGGTTAGTACGGGGGAATAACAGGGTTAGTACAGGGGAATAACAGGGTTAGTACAGGGAAATAACAGGGTTAGTACAGGGAAATAACAGGGTTAGTACAGGGGAATAACAGGGAAATAACAGGGTTAGTACGGGGAAATATCAGGGTTAGTACGGGGAAATAACAGGGTTAGTACAGGGGAATAACAGGGTTAGTACAGGGAAATAACAGGGTTAGTACGTGGAAATATCAGGGTTAGTACGGGGAAATAACAGGGTTAGTACAGGGAAATAACAGGGTTAGTACGGGGGAATAACAGGGTTAGTACAGGGAAATAACAGGGAAATAACAGGGTTAGTACAGGGACATAACAGGGTTAGTACAGGGAATAACAGGGAAATAACAGAAAAAGAACAGGGTAACAAAACGGAAATACAGGAAATGACAGGGAAAGAACAGGGTAGTATGTAGCTACTAAATAAAGATTTAAAGTGTGCCAAAAGGATATACAGTGTGAAGAATTTTCTTGGTTATATAGAAACAATTATTAAGAACTATAAATATTAGAGGATAATAAGCATAAGTTATGTAGTAAGTATTCAAGGCCCTTCTCACCTCTTCTCATTAGCACCATTTACAATGCACTTGAAACGCTCTTAGAAAAAAGGTTTGAGAAACTACATAGGGTAACCACAAAACTGAACTTTTGGGTCTTTTGCTCGTCGTTCATAGTTCTCCAGTCCTTAAAGGTGTTGTGCAAACAGGTACATGTTTTGACGATACATAAGTAATTATGTTTCTTACCGCTACTACATTCATAGTTTTACTGTGCCTATGGTGTTTCCACACTGTATTATAAAGCAAACTCAGTTCCCCTGTTATTATGTTCACAAATGGTACTTTCTCTATAGTTCTAGTGGTGCTTGGACCCGCATTTACCCTTGTTAGTGGGGACCGCGCCCTCATTGGCCCGAGTGACGCACAGCGGTGACAGGTGGCCACTCAGGGACAGGTGGCCACATCACCTGACCACAGTGCTCACCTCTGCACCTGCCATCGTCGTCCGGGAAACCAAACAGAAACACTCCCGTCTCTCTCTCACTCTTTCTCCTTCAAATTCTTAGAATGTGATACTAGCAAAACTAGAATATCGTTGTTGTTTTTTTGCGCTAAATACACTTTAAGAGACCTGGCTTTAACGTGTAGGGGATAGTAAATCCCTTACTACATCCTACTGTGCCCCCTGCTAGAGCTGTGTGACCTAGAACAGGCTGGGGCAACAGCCACCAGGCAGAAGTGTACTGGAATAGTGGTTAGGCAACTTCACAATGCTCTGATATGTTTCGTTCACAAGAGAGGAGACAAGTAGCCATGTTAGTGGATAGATTTATCTTGTTTTAAGTTGAATACCCTCCTCGTCCATTATAATGTACCAGTTATAGAGTATGTAGTTTTTAATAAAAAACATACATGCACCCTGCATCGAGAAACATTGTGCTGTGCAGACCTTAGATAAGGGGCGGCAGGGTAGCCTAGTCGTTAGAGCGTTGGACTAGTAACGCTCTTGTCGAGCTGACAAGGTACAGATCTGTCATTCTGCCCCTGAACAGGCAGTTAACCCACTGTTCCTAGGCCATCATTGAAAATAAGAATTTGTTCTTAACTGACTTGCCTAGTTAAATAAAGGTAAAAAAAAAAGATACAGCATGTGTGTGTTGTTTTTAGGTGTCTTGTATAGCTATGGTTTCTGTTTAATAAACAGTCTTTCTAAGAAAGTACATTCTACATCAGTATAAACATTGCTACTGAGAACAGGTGAAAAGGGCCTTGACTACTTTCTACATAACTTATTATCCTCTATCATACCTAGTTGTTAAAGATGGAGTTGGCAGTAGGGGAAAATAGTGCCACTGACCGCCCGAAAGCCGTTGTTTTTGTTTTGTTGACGACGCAGAGGGGCGTCGTGCGACGGAGTAAACCGTTTTGCACTAATTTGTTGTTGCATTATTGCAATTGGACAGTTTGGAAGGATTCTAGCTATAAGTAATATATAATCGTTTCTACATAACAACCAAGACAATTCCTCACACTTTATATAGTTATTTAGCAGCTAGGTACTATTACTGCGACGTAAAACGTTAAAGTTTTATTTCCCTGTTTCCTGTTACTTCCCTGTCGTTACCCTGTTACATCCCTGTCGTTACCCTGTTACATCCCTGTCGTTACCCTGTTACATCCCTGTCGTTTCCCTGTTACTTCCCTGTCGTTACCCTGTTACATCCCTGTCGTTACCCTGTTACATCCCTGTCGTTACCCTGTTACAGCCCTGTCGTTACCCTGTTACATCCCTGTCGTTACCCTGTTACATCCCTGTCGTTACCCTGTTACTTCCCTGTCATTACCCTGTTACTTCCCTGTCGTTACCCTGTTACTTCCCTGTCGTTACCCTGTTACGTCCCTGTCGTTACCCTGTTACGTCCCTGTCGTTACCCTGTTACTTCACTGTCGTTACCCTGTTACTTCCCTGTCGTTACCCTGTTACTTCCCTGTCGTTACCCTGTTACTTCCCTGTCGTTACCCTGTTACGTCCCTGTCGTTACCCTGTTACGTCCCTGTCGTTACCCTGTTACTTCCCTGTCGTTACCCTGTTACGTCCCTGTCGTTACCCTGTTACGTCCCTGTCGTTACCCTGTTACTTCCCTGTCGTTACCGTGTTACTTCCCTGTCGTTACCCTGTTACGTCCCTGTCGTTACCCTGTTACGTCCCTGTCGTTACCCTGTTACTTCCCTGTCGTTTCCCTGTTACTTCCCTGTCGTTACCCTGTTACTTCCCTGTCGTTACCGTGTCACTTCCCTGTCGTTTCCTGTCTTTTCCTGTTATATCAGCACTGCACACTAAAGTGCTCCTTTTGGTCTATTCTTTTTTCTTCTTTTTTCATGCAGGTGATCTGGGCATCTGACAATGTAGTGAAACAAATGGCTGCAGAATTAATGCTATACTGTCATCTTGCTCGCCTCTGTAAAGGAACAAGCCAAGGTTCTCTATGTCATTGGTCGATTGAGTGACAGCTGAGTTAGAGGAGGAAGCGCTCATTCATAAAGTCCTTGGTCTGGTCCGACGATCTTCCACCCGTTTTAGGGACATCAGTCAAACTCAATCATTTCGGCAGTAACTTTCGGCATCACTTTAATTTGACCCAAAACGAGGGCGGGACAAAGGGGTACTCGATGTACTGCAGATTAGATGGTAAATTGAATTGAAAAGACTAGCAGATGCCTCCCGTTAAAGGGCAGGTAATGGGAGGTGGGAGGTGAGAGGCTTTCACCATGATGAGCAGCTGTGCCCAATGATAGACAGACACCAAAAAAGTGTGACCAAGTCTCACTCACTCACTCACTCACTCTCACACACACACACACAGCAATCATCCTCATACACAAACCAAAAAGGTCCAAACACGCACAGATCTGAAGGGAACTCGTCTCCAAAGTTACAATGTCAATTGCATGTTGCAGACTGGGTTCACAAACGCAACGGATTTGTGAAAGCCTTTGTTTTTAAAAGGTTCAGAGTTTTGCTGAGACAAGACTTCAGTCCCGTTATTAGTCATTTATAAATAATAGTGTAATTAAGTGTGTTTTTCTCTCCACCATCTGTCACAACTCAGATAACCTTAGAAGGCCTATTTGAACATCAGAGGATCCAGCCATCAATTCTACACCTTGAGAATTGTCTCCATACACAAAGAGACCCAGGGAATCATAATTCACCCACCCAACTCAGTGTTTAGTTTACCTACTTGTCACTTAGCCGTACCCCTGTCTGTCCGTCTCCGTATGACAGAGAGAGTGAGTGAAGAACAGAATCTGCGCATAATTATTGAGTTCTTAACTACCTGCCCCAGTGGGTCATCAGGCAGAGCTTCAAACGTGATCGGGCAGAAGGGTGGAGGGGGTGAAGGGGAGGAGGAGGAGGTGGGGGGATGGAGGGGGTGAAGGGGAGGAGGAGGAGGTGGGGGGATGGAGGGGGTGAAAGGGAGGAGGAGGTGGAGGGAAGAAGGGGGTGGAGGAGGTGGAGGGAAGAAGGGGGTGGAGGTGGTGAAGGGGAGGAGAGGGTGAATGGGAGGAGGGGGTGAAGGGAAGAAGGAGGAGGAGGAGGAGGTGGGAGTGAAGGTGAGGGGTGAGGGGAGGTGGAGGGGGTGAAGGGGAAGAGGTGGTGAAGGGAGGAGGAGGTGAGGGGGTAAAGGGAGGGGGGTGAAGGGGAGGAGGAGGTGAGGGGGGTGAAGGGGAGGAGGAGGTGGAGGGGGTGAATGGAGGAGGAGATGAAGGGAGGAGGAAGGTACAGTCTAAGTCCTCACCCTTCAGAACACTGAAGCATGTACAGCAGCAGCAGAGGCCACAGAAACTTTGGCTCCAATGGGAATGAACTAAAGATTGGCTGCCTGTGACTTTGTAATCTTGCAGGCAGCACACTTCTTTTTGTTCTTCTTCTTCTTATCTTCTTCTCTCTCTCTACGTCTCTGTTCTCTGCTCTCTCTGCGTCTCTGCTCTCTCTGCTCTCTCAACCCCTCACTCTGTTCTCTACTCTCTCTTCCTCTCTTTTTTTATATCTTGACAGCGTATCTATTATTCATCAAGAAAAAGTCAAGTTTGTAGTCCTCCTAGTTCCCAGACAGTAAGAGAGGGAGTCTTGTTTGGCACATTTATAATGTATTGGCGGAGTGTGAAGGCCACATCTATTATTGATTCTTCCCGGACAGACCAAGTGTTTGCTGGACAGCTACTGATGGTCAGTGCTCAATGACCGGTTTGAGCCCTTTGAGGGGCGATGTCATTCATGTTTGTCTGGTCTGTAAAACTTCGTCTTCTCCTCCACTGGTGCCTGCCAGGATCACAGATACGAGATACTGTGTCAGAAATTCAATCTAACCCTCACTGGGGGGGGGGGGGGGGAATGGCTAACATTGCTCTTATGTATTTCTGGAATGTTCATTTCGATCTGTAAGGATCACAGAGAGATACTGTGGCAGGAGGAGTTCAATGACATTGATCCTGTGTGTTTTTTGTTGTTGTTTCTGATTCGATCTGGTCAGATTTCCCACTCTCTTCAATAAAGACCGCACTGGGGGGAAAACACAGTAACATTGTTCCTGTGTGGGGTTTTTTAATGCTCATTTTGATCTGCTCTTCTTGCTCTGCTGTTGTTGTAGCCAAGTTCTGTGGGGACCCTGGTGTGCCTGCCTATGGCTCCAGAGAGGGCCTCAGCTTCATCTATCAGTCAGAGGTGTCGTTCAGCTGTAGTGTCCCCTATATCCCGGTGGGCTCCACTACACGCCTGTGCCAGGCCGACGGCTCCTGGAGCGGATTCCAACCTCGCTGTATAGGTAAGCATCTACTCTGTGTGTGTGTGTGTGTGTGCTTCGCTTTATTCCTGGGGAGTTCATCTTTCCAGCTCTATTTGCCTTAAAGCACAGCTTGTAGTATTTAATAACGTCAAACAACAATGTCCTCCCTCTGACACATAGGCTACACCCAGGCCACCCTACTTATACCAAGGATGTGTCTCAAATGAAACTTCCTTTTCCCTATATAGTGCACTACTTTTGACCAGAGCCCTATGGGCCCAGATCAAACACAGCGCACTATATGGGTGCCAATGTGATACACTGCACAAACCTCGGCACATCTCTTATTGATGAGATCATTACAAAAAAGGCAGGGCCATTCCTTTTAAAGGGAGAGCGCGTATCACAGGGGAAGAGCCCGGATATGAAATGGCTGTAGGGGATTCTGCTCCATCAGGGGAACACATTAGTGACATTCTCCTGGCCCGAGCCTTCAGACCTGGCTGGTGTCATTGTCTAGCTTGACAGAAGTTTATATTTTCAGTGCTGTAACGTAGGACATTCTTTTCATGAAGAGTAAGGAATTTGGGAGACTGAACAAACGCACCAAAAATAGGACACAACAAACTAAAACTTGTTTGCCTTGTTTTTAATTTTGCTCGATGGACATGTCAACTCAATATAGTTGCTTTAACTACCTGGTAAGAGTGCTTTGGTGTTTTTTAACCTCCAATTCCTTTGTTAAAGATACAGGCCTGGGAAAACTGAAGAGCACCTTATCATATCAACTGTTATTACTATCCCAGAGCACCTTATCATATCAACTGTTATTACTATCCCAGAGCACCTTATCATATCAACTGTTATTACTATCCCAGAGCACCTTATCACATCAACTGTTATTACTATCCCAGAGCACCTTATCACATCAACTGTTATTACTATCCCAGAGCACCTTATCACATCAACTGTTATTACTATCCCAGAGCACCTTATCACATCAACTGTTATTACTATCCCAGAGCACCTTATCATATCAACTGTTATTACTATCCCAGAGCACCTTATCATATCAACTGTTATTACTATCCCAGAGCACCTTATCACATCAACTGTTATTACTATCCCAGAGCACCTTATCACATCAACTGTTATTACTATCCCAGAGCACCTTATCATATCAACTGTTATTACTATCCCAGAGCACCTTATCACATCAACTGTTATTACTATCCCAGAGCACCTTATCATATCAACTGTTATTACTATCCCAGAGCACCTTATCACATCAACTGTTATTATTATCCCAGAGCACCTTATCATATCAACTGTTATTACTATCCCAGAGCACCTTATCACATCAACTGTTATTACTATCCCAGAGCACCTTATCATATCAACTGTTATTACTATCCCAGAGCACCTTATCACATCAACTGTTATTACTATCCCAGAGCACCTTATCACATCAACTGTTATTACTGTCCCAGAGCACCTTATCACATCTACTGTTATTACTATCCCAGAGCACCTTATCACATCAACTGTTATTACTATCCCAGAGCACCTTATCACATCAACTGTTATTACTGTCCCAGAGCACCTTATCACATCTACTGTTATTACTATCCCAGAGCACCTTATCATATCAACTGTTATTACTATCCCAGAGCACCTTATCATATCAACTGTTATTACTGTCCCAGAGCATATGGATTCTATACTGATATTACTGTCCCAGAGCATATAGATTCTATACTGATATTACTATCCCAGAGCATATAGATTCTATACTGATATTACTATCCCAGAGCATATAGATTCTATACTGATATTACTATCCCAGAGCATATAGATTCTATACTGATATTACTATCCCAGAGCATATAGATTCTATACTGATATTACTATCCCAGAGCATATAGATTCTATACTGATATTACTATCCCAGAGCATATAGATTCTATACTGATATTACTGTCCCAGAGCATATAGATTCTATACTGATATTACTGTCCCAGAGCATATAGATTCTATACTGATATTACTATCCCAGAGCATATAGATTCTATACTGATATTACTATCCCAGAGCATATAGATTCTATACTGATATTACTATCCCAGAGCATATAGATTCTACACTGATATTACTATCCCAGAGCATATAGATTCTACACTGATATTACTATCCTAGAGCATATAGATTCTACACTGATATTACTATCCCAGAGCATATAGATTCTATACTGATATTACTATCCCAGAGCATATAGATTCTACACTGATATTACTATCCCAGAGGATATAGATTCTACACTGATATTACTATCCCAGAGCATATAGATTCTACACTGATATTACTGTCCCAGAGCATATAGATTCTATACTGATATTACTATCCCTGAGCATATGGATTCTATACTGATATTACTATCCCAGAGCATATAGATTCTACACTGATATTACTATCCCAGAGCATATAGATTCTATACTGATATTACTATCCCAGAGCATATAGATTCTATACTGATATTACTATCCCAGAGCATATAGATTCTACACTGATATTACTATCCCAGAGCATATAGATTCTATACTGATATTACTATCCCAGAGCATATAGATTCTATACTTCTGCTTCCACCTTAATTAGTGCTCATTGTCTGGTCTGGAAAACCCAGGCTATACTGTACATGAGTCTGTCTTCCTGAAGAGTCTGGGATTGCGTCCCAAATGGAACCCTATTCTGTATGGGTCCTGGTCAAAAGTAGAGCACTACTTCTGGCCAAAATCTATCCAGGTGAGATGAGCTCTTTTTTTGTATGGAGGTCTATGAGAGTGTTGAATTACGTGAGGTTTATTTGATCTAATTGAAGTTAGGCTGTTAGAAATGTAGTGATACTTGGAAGCATTCCGGCAAGGTGTATCTGCCCTCTCATTGGCTAGAATGGTCCCACCTGATCTCGCCTATCTTCAATCATGTATTTCCATTGTTAGAGCAGCCACTCAGCTATCTTCTCAATATAACAGATCATCTTTGACTATATAGAGAATGGGGTGTCATTAATATAATAGATCATCTTTGACTATAGAGAGAATAGGTTGCTATTAATATAATAGATAATCTTTGACTATAGAGAGAATAGGGTGCTATTAATATAATAGATCATCTTTGACTATAGAGAGAATAGGGTGCTATTAATATAATATATCATCTTTGACTATAGAGAGAATAGGATGCCATTTGTGACAGAACCTGGCAGTACAGTAGCTGGTTAAATAATTCAACACTTAACGCAGAGAAATAACCGGTAGAGGTTTGAACATCTCCTAACGCAGATAAATAACCAGTAGGGGTTTGATCATCTCCTAACGCAGAGAAATAACCAGTAGGGGTTTGAACATCTCCTGATGCAGAGAAATAACCAGTAGGGGTTTGAACATCTCCTAACGCAGAGAAATAACCAGTAGAGGTTTGAACATCTCCTAAAGCAGAGAAATAACCAGTAGGGGTTTGAACATCTCCTAACACAGAGAAATAACCAGTAGGGGTTTGAACATCTCCTAACGCAGAGAAATAACCAGTAGGGGTTTGAACATCTCCTAACGCAGAGAAATAACCAGTAGGGGTTTGAACATCTCCTGACGCAGAGAAATAACTTTCTCAAAATATCTCAGATCCCTTTATAGTGAGAAAGGCAGCAGCATCCGTGTGATGACTCAGAGAGTTGTGGTGGGTATTGATCCACGGGCCTTTTTAAAGAACCAACCACACAATCTGGATAGATTTAGGGCCAGTTTCCCAGACACTTTTTTAGTCTAAGGCTAAATATGTCGGCTTATGTTCAATTGAAATTGTCAAATGGAATTTGTACCAAATGCCAGCTTATTCTGTATTTCCACTGAGTGTACAAAACATTAAGAACACCTGCTCTTTCCATGACATAGATTGACCAGGTGAATCCAGGTGAAAGCTATGATCCCTTATATTGATGTCACTTGTTAAATCGACTTCAATCAGTGTAGATGGATTGGAGGAGACAGGTTGAGGAAGTATTTTTAAGCCTTGAGACAATTGAGACATGGATTGTGTATGTGTGCCATTCAGAGGGTGAATAAGAAAGACAAAATATTTAAGTGCCTTTGAACGGGGTATGGTAGTAGGTGCCAGGCACACCGTTTGTGTCAAGAACTGCAATGATGCTGGGTTTTTCATACTCAACAGTTTCCCATGTGTATCAAGAATGGTCCACCACCCAAAGGAGATCCAGCCAACTTGATACAACTGGGACCTTACAGATAATTGTATATGTTGGGTAAAGAGATGAGGTAGTCATTCAGAAATCATGATTAACACTATTATTGCACACAGAGTGAGTCAATGCAACTTATTATGTGACTTCTTAAGCCAATTTTTACTCCTGAACTTATATAGGCTTGCCATAACAAAAGGGTTGAATACTTATTGTCGCAAGACAGTTCAGCTTTTAATGTTTTATTAATTTGTAAAAATGTAGAAAAGCATAATTCCACTTTGAAATATGGGGGTATTGTATGTAGCCCAGGGACAAAACATCAATCAATCAATCAAATGTATTTATGAAGCCCTTTTTACATCAGCCGATGTCACAAAGTGCTATACAGAAACCCAGCCTAAAACCCCAAAAGGCAAGCAATGCAGATGTAGAAGCACAATGGCTAGGAAAAACTCTCTAGAAAGGCAGGAACCTAGGAAGAAACCTAGAGAAGAACCAGCCTCTTAGGGGGTGGCCAGTCCTCTTCTGGCTCTACCGGGTGGAGATTATAACAGTACATGGCCAAGATGTTCAAACGTGTTTAGATGACCAGCAGGGTCAAATAATAATAATCACAGTGGTTGTAGAGGGTGCAACAGGTCAGCACCTCAGGAGTAAATGTCAGTTGGCTTTTCATAGCCGATCATTCAGAGTTAGAGACAGCAGGTGCGGTAGAGAGAAAGAGTCGAAAACATCAGTTCCGGGACAAGGTAGCATGTCTGGACTGGGGACAGCAAGGAGTCATCAGGCCAGGTAGTCCTGAGGCATGCTCCTAGGGCTCAGGTCCTCCGAGAGAAAGAGAGTGAGAGAGAGAGAATTAGAGGAAGCATACTTAAATTGACACAGGACACCGGATAAGACAGGATAAATACTCCAGATAGAACAGACTGACCCTAGCCCCCCGACACACAAACTATTGCAGCATAAATACTGGAGGCTGAGACAAGAGGGTTCCGGAGACACTGTGGCTCCGTTCAACAATACCCCCAGACTGGGCCAGCCAGGCTATAACCCCACCCACCTTGCCAAGACACAGCCCCCACACCAGTAGAGGGATATCTTCAACCATCAACTTACTTACTACCCTGAGACAAGGCCGAGTATAGCCCACGAAAGATCTCCCCCACGGCACGAACATCTACATTTAATCCATTTTAAATTCAGGCTGTAACACAACAAAATGTGGAATGAGTCAAATAATAGAGGTGTGATTAATTGACGTGTCACAACACAGAAACATGTGAACACTGATTGACCTATAGGGGTGTCATGCTGAAATGCGGTAAATTTTGGGGCTGGCCTCCCGAGTGGCGCAGTGGTCTAAGGTACTACAATGCCAGCTGTGCCACTAGAGATCCTGGGTTCAAGTCCAGGCTCTGTTGCATACCGGACGTGACCGGGAGACCCATGGGGCTGCGCACAATTAGCCCAGAGTTTGGCCGGCAGAAATGTCCTTGATCCATCGCGCACTAGCAGCTCCTGTGGCGGGCCGGGCGAAGTGCACGCTGACACGGTCGCCAGGTGCATGGAGTTTCCTCCTGCACATTGGCTTCCCGGGTTAAGTGTGCATTGTGTCAAGAAGCAGTGCGGCTTGGATGAGTTGTGTTTCGGAGGACGCACGGCTCTCGACCTTCGCCTCTCCATATGGGAGTTGCAGTGATGAGACAAGACTGTAACTACCAATTGGATACCACGAAAACGGGGTACAAAAAAATAAGAAAGAAATTGAAGAAAAAAAGAAAGAAAAACATTTTTGGGCTAGTTTTAAGACTAGCTATAATTAACTGATTTCAACATTGTCGGTGACATGGCATTGTCAAATTAGTTGTCATAAGCTGTTCATAAGCTGTCAAGACTATTTATGTAATCTGTTATGGCACTGTTATGAACATGTTATGTAGCCCTTATGACAGAGGGTTCAAAATAATGGTTAACTGTTACCCTATTGAAACTGCATTCTTATGACATACCAACAGTTACCTGCAGATCATCATGCCTATAACTTATAAGACATTGACAAAGGAGTCTCATATAATGTTACTACATCATACAATGAAACACATATTGTTTGAGTACACATATCCACACAGACATGATAGGATAAATACTGTGTTCAGAAATGTGTAGGCTAGTGTTTATGAAATGTCATATATTCCAAGATGGACCTCTCAGAATGATGAGAATTGCTTGGGATCAGATTTGCCTATTCTGAGTGTGTGTGGAGTGAATGGGGAGGTGCGGGGCGTTATGAATATGTGTGTGACTGAGTCTGAGTGTATATGTTATTGAACCAAAATGAGGTATGTGCAGGCAGACCTCGTTTCACAGACACAAAATACGGTTTTCCCTCAATCATGTTTAGTTCACACAAACATTTCCCCAGACTGCATTTCTGTTTGATTAAGTTGTCATCCAGTAGAGGAGGAAGCTGCGATGGTGTAAATTATGGCACGTTGCTGTGTGGGTTAACTAGGCTGGCTGTGGTGGTAGTGTGTGCTGTTGTCATTTTCTGAGGCTGCATTGAATCCAGGTCTATGCGTCAAGCCGAGGATGTCCTCTACATCCTAATGATGCTGCTTCCCTCCACACAGCCACACAGCTGGGCCTGACGCTGCTGCAACGCTGCCATAACACTGCCCCCTGCTGGGTCTTCTGCCTAGCCTATTAAAGACTATCTTGCTGTTTGGTTGTTATGTGACTACAGTGCCACTGCTGCTCTTACATAAACACACTCGGGAAGAATTGAATTTCTGAGCCACCTTCATAAGCACTCACGTATGCACACAAACACACATACCTCGGTTGTAGGCTGGGTATCACTGCAGTAAGCTATGTTGAATCATTATGGGGACTATAGCTGTTCATGTGGCTGTGACTGTATCCCAAATGCCTCCCTTTTTAGTCCACTACTTTGGACCAGAGTCCTATGGACATGGGTCGAACAGTGCACTATAAAGGGGATAGGGTTCCATTTGTGAGGCAGACTGTCAATCTCAAGTGCCTGCATAGGCTGGACCCCCAGCCAGTGATACTGTCTATAGGTATATAGTCTATAGGTCTCTAAGATAATGTTACACAAATGTTCCTTTCTTTTGTTCTCCTTAGAACCGACCCGTACTACCTGTGAGAACCCAGGGACACCTCGCTATGGTTCTCTGAACAGAACCTATGGCTTCAAGGTAAGGAGATAAAGTCCCACACTCAAAATCATTGGGTTGCGTCCAAAATAGCATCCTATTCCATATGTAGTGCACTACTTTTGACCAGGGCCCTTACCCTATTCCATATGTAGTGCACTACTTTTGACCAGGGGCCTTACCCTATTCCATATGTAGTGCACTACTTTTGACCAGGGGCCTCACCCTATTCCATATGTAGTGCACTACTTTTGACCAGGGGCCTCACCCTATTCCATATGTAGTGCACTACTTTTGACCAGGGGCCTCACCCTATTCCATATGTCATGCACTACTTTTGACCAGGGGCCTCACCCTATTCCATATGTAGTGCACCACTTTTGACCAGGGCCCTCACCCTATTCCATATGTAGTGCACTACTTTTGACCAGAGCCCAAAGGGACTATATTGGAATTTGGTTCCATTTGGGACTCTGCCATGACCATATGACACTCAGATTGCATGTTGAAGATACTCTGTTAATGTCCTGAAGTCCTCAATTGTTAGCGATACTTCAATGCTCTTATTCACACGAAGCTCATGTGGTAAAAAAAATATATATATATATATATATATATATATATATATATATATATATATATATATATATATATATATATATATATATATATATACTTGTTTTGTCTCATACCTTCTGGACAAGGCCTTGTTACACTATGAAAATACATAATGTCCCAAGAATTATAAACCGTGACTGAATGGCAAGACATTGGTTTAGAGACAATGCTCTAACCTGACAAAGTTACTTTACATACCTTTCTCATTGGGGCATTTTCCTTGGCTAATGATATGCAAATGAGGCAATGAATATGTTCATTACTTGTATGCAAATTCCCTCTGGCATTTGACTTCTTTAAATTTCAGATCTCTGTATGTAATGTCTGAGCCGAGGCAATCATTACTGTGAGGCTGATAGTGTCAATGACGATGATATCATGTCAATCATGGTCCCCAAAAAATTACATTTTAGCCATTTAGCAGACACTCTTATCCAGAGTGACTTAAAGTTCAGTTAGTTAATTCATCTTTAGATAGCTAGGGGGGACAACCACATATCATCACTAAGCTAAAGACCCTGGGATTAAACACCTCCCTCTGCAACTGGATCCTGGACTTCCGAACAGGCCGCCCCGAGGTGGTGAGGATAGGCAACAACACATCCGCCACAATGACCCTCAACACGGGGGCCCCTCAGGGGGTGTGATGAGTCTCGTCCTGTGCTCCCTGTTCATTCATTAAGTTTGCAGATGACAAGACGGTGGTAGGCCTTATCACTAATGACGATGAGATGGCCTACAGGGAGGAGGCCAGAGACCTGGCGGTGTGGTGCCAGGACAACAACCTCTCCCTCAAGACAAAGGATCTTTGACTACAGGAAACGGAGGGCCGAGCACATCCTCGTCCACAGGGCAGGTCAAGCACTTCAAGTTCCTCGGTATCCACATCACTAAGGAATTATCATAGTCCACACACACCATCACAGTCGTGAAGAGGGTATGACCATGCCTCTTCCCCCTCAGGAGGCTGAAAGGATTTGGCATGGGCAGTCAGCTGTAAAAGGTTTTGAGGATCTAAGCTCCCTGCCGTCCAGGACCTCTATACCAGGCGATGCCAGAGGGAGGCCCTAAAAATTGTCAAAGACTCTCGCCACACAAGTCATAGACTGTTCTCTCTGCTACCGCACAGCAAGTGATGCTGGTGCACAAAGTCTTTGAAAACTCTTTGAAGAGGTAGGGTTTCAGATGTTTTTGGAAGAATGGCATGGTCTCTTCTCTCCTAGCTTCAGGAGTGTGCGGAGGAGCAGGGTGATATGGGAAAACTTGGGAAAGTTGAACACCAGGCAAACTGCAGCATTCTGGATAAGTTGCAGGGGTTTGATGGCACACGTGGAGAGCCCAGCCAACAGCGAGTTGCAGTACTCCAGACAGAAGATAAGTGCCTGGATTAGGACCTACACCGCTTCCTGTGTGAAGCATGGTCATACTCTACTGATGTTTTAGAGCATGGACCTGCAGTCACTGCTTTGATGTTTGCAGAGAATGACAGGGGTGTTGTCCAGGTTCACGCCAAGGTACTTTGCACTCTGGGATGGAGAGTCTTGGAGCGGGAAAGTCTTCCCCGGTAGGAAGAGCAGCTACATCTTGTCAAGGTTGAGCTTGAAGTGGTGGGCCGACATCTAAGCAGAGATGCGTGTTGCCATTTGGGTGTCACAAGGGGAAGGAGAAAAGCAGTTGTGTCATCCACATAGCAATGTTAGGAGACACCATGTGAGGATATAATGGAGCCAAGTGACTTGGTGTATAGAGAGAAGAGGAGAGGGCCTAGAACTAAGCCCTGGGGTACACCAGTGGTGAGAGTATGTGGTACAGACACAGATCCTCTCCACGTCACCTGGTAGGAGCAGCATACCATTTAGGATGCTATCCAAGAGTGTTCAGAGCCTGGGACTCCCAGTCCTGAGGGGGTAGACAGGAGGATCTGATGGTTCACGTGCGAAGGCAACAGATAGATCTATGAGGATGAGAACATTTTTGCTCAGCTGCCCGCAGCCCTGTTCTGTAAACTCTCAATGAGTCCCTCAGGCACGGAGCAGGAGAGGAGGGCCGAGCCGTCCAGGAGGAAAGGAGACAGTCAAAGGATGCGGAAAGGGAGGAGAGTAGGGTCGAAGTGGCAGAATCAGGAGGGAGAAGAATTTAGCAGAAGGGAGAGATGATAGAATAGAAGAGGAGTAGTGGGAGAGAAAGTGACGATTGCGTCAGACATAAAAGGAAACAAAGTAGTGATCAGAGTCCTGGAGGGGGGTTGCAGTGAGATTAGTAGGTGAGCAACCTCTCGTAAAGGTGAGGCCAAGCGTATGGCCTGCCTTGTGAGTGGGAAAGAACTGGGAAAAGGTGAGGCCAAAAGAAGCAAGGAGGGGAAGGAAATATTTGGAAATAAATTAATTGAAGGCAGATGTCAGGAGGTTGAAGTCGCCAAGTACGAAGAGCGGTGAGCCATCGCCAGGAAATGAGCTTATCAAGGTATCAAGCTCATTGAAGAACTCTCCAAGGGCACCTGGTGGGCGATATATGACGATAATGTTAAACTTGAGTGGACAAGTGACAGTGACAGCATGGAATTAAAATGAGGAGATGGACAGGTGAGAGGGAGAAAATAGAATATCTCCACTTAAGAGAAATTAGTAGCCCTGTGCCACCACCGATGACCAGATGCTCTCAGACTATGAAAGAAAACGTAGTCAGATGGAGAGAGTAGCTGGAGTAGCAGTGTTCTCTGGGGTGGTCCATGTCTCCGTGAGGGCCAAAAAGTCAAGGGACTGAAGGGTAGCATAGGCTGAGAGAAACTCAGCATTCTTGACCACAGATCGGCAGTTTCAAACACTACTTGGAGCCTCATTTATAAATAATAAGGCACAAATCAAAAACATTATATTGCCACATGTGCCAAATACAACAGGTATTACAGGGAAATGCTTACTTACAAGCACTTAACCTCTCTAGGATAGGGGACGCTAGCGTCTCACTTGGCCAAAAGCCAGGGAAAATGCAGCGTGGCAAATTTAAATAAAATTATATAAAAATCAAACTTTCATTAAATCACACATGTAAGATACTAAATTTAAAGCTACACTCGTTGTGAATCCAGCCAACATGTCAGATTTTAAAAAGACTTTTCGGGGAAAGCATAAGAAGCTATTATCTGATGATAGCACAACAGTAAACAAAGAGAGTAGCATATTTCAACCCTACAGGCGCTACACAAAACACAGAAATAAAATATAAATCATGCATTACCTTTGACAAGCTTCTTTTGTTGGCACTCCAATATGTCCCATAAACATCACAAATGGTCCTTTTGTTCGATTAATTCCGTCCATATATATCCAAAATGTCCATTTGGCGCGTTTGATCCAGAAAAAAACAGCTTCCAATTTGCTTAACATCACTACAAAATATCTCAAAAGTTACCTGTAAACTTTGCCAAAACATTTCAAACTACTTTTGTAAAACAACTTCAGGTATTTTTGAACGTCAATAATCGATCAAATTGAAGACGGGTCTATCTGTGTTCAATACAGGAAGACAACAAACCAATGCTACTTTTCAAGTCTTGCGCAACTCTCAACAGTGTTACCCAGTTCCTAGATAACCTCAACCAAATTCCAAAGACTGGTGACATCCAGTGGAAGCGGTAGGAACTGCAAACAAGTGCCTAAGAAATATCGTGTCCCAATGAGAACTCACTGAACAGACAGAGACCTAAAAAAAAAAAAATCTGAATGGTTAGTCCTCAGGGTTTTGCCTGCTACGTAAGTTTTGTTATAGTCACAGACAAGATTCAAACAGTTTTAGAAACTTCAGAGTGTTTTCTATCCAAATATACTAGTAATATGCATATCTTATATTCTTGGCATGAGTAGCAGGAAGTTGAAATTGGGCACGCTATTTATCCAAAAGTGAAAATGCTGCCCCCTATTCCTTAAGTTCACCAACAATGCAGTGTTAAGAAAAAATGTGTTAATTAACTTTAAAAAAATAGATAAGTAAGAAAAATAACAGAAACATAAGTTACAAATAACGCAAAAAAACACACAATAGCACAATTGGTTAGGGAACCGTAAAATGGCAGCCATCTCCTCCGGCGCCATTATCTATCTTTGCGTAAAACATGCGTGGGATCATTTCCAGGCAAAGTGTGAGATTTATCAATATGAACGTTTGCTTGAGTGTGTGTAAATTTATGCACAGCCATGACCATGCTTTCGCACAAGTGGTGGAATAAGGGAACTGCTTGACAAGCATAGCATTGGGAAAATATATGTTGAAGGGAGGGGGTACTGTCACGTCTACTAGCTCTCGACGTCGCCAGTTTACTCATTATTCCGCACACCTGCCACCATCGTTACGCGCACCCGCGCCTCATGAGACTCACCTGGACTCCATCACCTTCCTGATTACCTCCCCTATATCTGTCAGTCCCTTTGGTTCTTTCCACAGGCGTTATTGATTCTGTTTCTGTGTTTCATGTCTGTGCACTACTCGTGTTTCTTGTTTTGTTCCATGTTCAGTTATTTGTTACATTTACTCCCTGTACTTGCTTCCCGTGTCTTAGCGTATACGTTACAAGCTGGGCCAGTCAAATACATTCAAAGACTTGTCCCGAAGATACTCCTGCATTGTCTTGGCTGTGTGCTTCGGGTCGTTGTCCTGTTGGAAGGTGAACGTTCGGCCCAGTCTGAGGTCCTGAGAGCTCTGGAGCAGGTTTTCATTAAGGATCTCTCCGTACTTTGCTCCATTCATCTTTCCCTCGATCCTGACTAGTCTTCCAGTCCTTCCCGCTGAAAAACATCCCCACAGCATGATGCTGCCACCACCATGGTTCATCGTAAGGATGGTATTGGCCAGGTGATGAGCGGTGCCTGGTTTCCTCCAGACGTGACGCTTGGCATACAGGCCAAATAATATTTTTCTCATGGTCTGAGAGTCCTTTCAGTGCCATTTGGAAACTCCAATTGGGCTGTCATGTTCCTTTTACTGAGGAGTGGCTTCCGTCTGGCGACTGTACCTTAAAGGCTCCCGAGTGGCGCAGTGGTCTAAGACACTGCAACTCAGTGCTTGAGGCATCATTACAGACACCCTGGTTCAAATCCAGACCCATAGGGCGGTGCACAATTGGCCCAGCGTCATCTGGGTTTGGCTTGTGTGAGCTGTCATTGTAAATAAGAATTTGTTCTTAACCTCTCTAGGGTATGTGGGACGCTAGCGTCCCATCTGGCCAACATCCAGTGAGGTTGCAGAGCGCCAAATTCAATTACAGAAATGCTCATTATAAAAATTCTGAAAACAAAACATATTTTCCATAGGTTTAAAGATTAACTTCTTGTTAAACCAACAACAGTGTCATATTTATAAAATGCTTTGCGGCGAAAGCATACCAAGCCCAGAACATACCTAGCCCAGAACATAGCCAGGTTGACAAATTATTACAAACAGTAACCAGCCAAGCAGAAGCGTTACAAAACTCAGAAAGAGATAAAATGAATCCCTTACCGTTGATGATCTTCATATGGTGGCAATCAGAAGACATTAATTTACTCAATAAATGTTCCTTTTGTTCGATGAAGTCTCTTTATATCAAAAAACCTCCGTTTTGCGCGTTTTCTCCAGTAATCCACAGGCTCAAACTCAGTCAAAATAATCAGACAAAAACTCCAAATTGTATCCGTAAAGTTCATAGAAACATGTCAAACGATGTTTATATTCAATCCTCAGGTTGTTTTTTAGCCTAAATGATCTATAATATTTCAACCGGACAATAACGTAGCCAATATAAAAGGTAAACAAGAAATGCACATGTGCCTGAAAAAACTCTGCGTCACGTTAGGGTCCACTCATTCAGACTGGTCTTACTCCCTCATTTATAAGAATACAAGCCTGAAACGATTTCTAAAGACTGTTGACATCTAGTGGAAGGCATATGAAATGCAAATGGAGTCCTAAGTCAATGGATACTGTAATGGCATTGAATAGAAAACTACAAAACCACACATAAAAATACTTTGTGAATGGATTTTTCTCAGATTTTCGCCTGCTAAATCAGTACTGTTATACTCAGTTTTGGAAACTTTAGAGTGTTTTCTATACAAATCTATATGTTATATGCATATCATATCTTCTGGGCCCGAGTAGCAGGTCGTTTAATTTGGGCATGCTTTTCATCCAAAATTCCAAATGCTGCCCCCTACCCGAGAGAGGTTAACTGACTTGCCTAGTTAAATAAAGGTTAAATTTAAAATTAAAATTAAAACACATAAAAGCCTGATTGGTGGAGTGCTGCAGAGATGGTTGTCCTTCTGGAAGGTTCTCCCATTTCCAAAGAGGAACTCTGGACCTCTGTCAGAGTGACCATTGAGGTTTTTGGTCACCTCCCCTCCCCCGATTGCTCAGTTTGGCCGGGCGGCCAGCTCTAGAAAGAGTCTTGGTGTATCCAAACTTGTTTCATTTTAGAATGATGGAGGCCACTGTGTTTTGGGGAATCTTCAATGCTGCAGAAATGTTTTAGTACCCTTCCCCAGATCTGTGCCTCGACTCAATCCTGTCTCGGAGCTCTGTGGAAAAAGTGAAGGCGTCAGAATATTATTTTTGTAACCTTTATTTAACTAGTCAAGAACAAATTCTTATTTACCATGACAGCCTACTGGGGAACAGTTGGTTAACTGCCTAGTTCAGAATGACAGATTTTTACCTTGTCAGCTCAGGGATTCAATCCAGCAACCTTTTGGTTACTGGCCCAACACTCTAACTACTAGGCTACCTGCCACCAGTATGAGTGTACTATATCTTGACATGCTATCAATATCATATAATTTGACCACATCAGTGCATTTGTTACGATAATAATCCATATCAAGTACAGTAATTTGTTAAATAAAAGGCATATCTGAAAGTGAAACCATTGTTGACATACTATAAAAGACTGAGGTAATGGGAAATCGAAAAAGGGATGTCTGATCTTGCTCTGTTGGAAGACTTGGCCCATGCTGCATTTCGCAGAGAGAACAGATTGGCTCATCAGATATCGTTTCCCAAAACCAATTTCATAGGATTTTTGCAAAGATTTGAGACCTACTTTAAAAAGGAAACACATGCCATTCCGGTACACAACCATGTGCTATCCATCTTGGGTTTTTTGGCAACGGGCACTTTTCAACAGGAGCTTGCCGATCGGAATCTCACAGCCCTCCATGAGCCAAAACAAACAGTAACATACAATTTCAATACAAGATTGCACAACAGATTGAAGTCAAGAGGAGTTTCTTTGACATGATGCCATCAATGAATTCCCAAATACGAATAGAGAAAAAGGCGGCACCCACATCGACATAAAAGAACCACCCCAAAAGGATTTAAACTATGTGAACAGACACGTCTTCCCCTCTTAATGTACAGGTGACAGGTTAAGTGATGATCAAAAGATGCTACTGAATGTGGTGGCAAGGTGGCCAGGTGGAACTCACAACTCATTCATTCTGCAGAACAATAGTTGGCCTATATGCTTACAGGAGGCAGCTGTTGAGGATGGATGGCTTATTGGTCTGTGTTGTCTAATCATTTGAAGTAACTTGAATTGTGATAATAGTCCTCTCTTTGTAGCTATGTTTCTCTTTTTACTGGTCACAACTGAGCGAACCAAATAAAACATTTTGGTTGTACTCAACCTCTGACACGAGCACCTCTATTTCAGTATCAGAAACATGTTTTTTTAAATTAGTTGTGCCATTGTATGTCATGGTACGGCATTGTATATTCCCCACGGGTTGAAGGGATGAATTGACCATATAAGGTTAATTAGGGGCGTTTCGAAATGCAAATCGCCAAGGTTCTGCATGAGCACTGAGGCTGAGAACAATTGGTATTCACCAATGGTTATCTCCTACCGGTGTGTGTAACTCTCATAGGAGTGTTTGATAAAGCACACTTTTTCTATGCATACAGACATTATAAATTCTGTTCGTATGTAGTATTTTAGAATAGTTTCTACGCAATATTGATAAATGAAACCCCAGGAATTCCAAATGTTGTGCGTGCCGGGTACACTAAATTAAAAGAGTTGCAGCCAAGGGGTGGGGAGCGTCTGAAGAGCCTAAAGGCAGAGGAGCGAACAGGTATAGAAAACACACACATGACTGCCAAAGCTGCAAAAGAGAAAAATGAGATCATCAGAAAATAACTAGGTAAGATACTCAAGGGAGACAGTGTTGTGAAGCCCTCCTCTCCTTCCTTTCTCAAATGACTCCTCAGAACGACTCCTCAGAACGACTCCGCAGAACGACTCCGCAGAACGACCCCTCAGAACAACTCCTCAGAACGACTCCGCAGAACGACTCCGCAGAACGACTCCTCAGAATGACTCCTCAGAACGACTCCGCAGAACCATCTTTGTTTTGGCGATGGCCTTAGTTTTGCGACGAGACCGCCGTTGACAGCTGAGAAAACAAGGGAGACTGAAGTACTAACACCAATTGACCATTGCCTTGCAGAGGTGAAGAGCACACCTCCTTGTACTAATTGCTGATTGCCTCGGAGAGGAGAAACCACCCTCCCCTCTAATACAGCCACTGATTACCAAGATAAGAACAGTTGCAAATTGCCCTGCCCCTTAATCCTGGTTGATGTGTCAACAATCATCTGCAAGTTAAATAGCAGTCAGCAGTTCACACACCAAGAAGGCTACTGGGAAGACAGGCAGCACTTAAAGTAGATGGCCCTGGCTAGCAAAAAGACAGATAAAGACTAGCTATAGAATGATGATGATGATTATGATGATGAGCATGGTGATGGTGGATATTTCTGATGAAGAAGACATTTTCATTGACGAACAAAAAAAAAGCTATGAAACACCTTACCATGGTGTACGTTACTGTTCACAAATATCACGAGCAAGCTAGAAAACAGTGTTGATGCTGAGAATAGTCTAACCCTGTTTGTGTCTACAACGGTTCATCATTGTGTGTGCATATGCATGCTTCCATCCATGTTTCTGTGTGTGTGTGTGTGTGTGTGTGTGTTTCTGACCGTTCTGGAGTCCTATGGTGTCTACACAGCGGGACCTGTAAACACAAGCAGTCCTTCCTCCGTTCCATGTCCCTAATGAGCCTTAAAACGCTACAACTTTCCCCCACCAACAGATCTGTGTTTACGTTGTTAGGACTGATAAATGGCAAAACTGTACGGCAAATTGCCGTGATTTGTCTGGGAGAAGAGAAACACATTTGCTGCATGGCTTGCCTCTAATTGTGAATAAAAAAGAAAGGCAGCAAATATCAAATGACATAAAAGTGAAGAGCAGCATGTAGTCAAAGACAACAGTGTTTTCCTTCTCTCCTGGGGTTCTGTTCCATCATAAACTATTAGATAGAAGACATCTATCTAGCGCACATTGTACTAAATCATCAATCCATTATAGACTTATCAGTAACCACTAGTACATTATGCAGTGTTCAGAGCTACACTGGTGGACCACTACTAGATAAAGGAGATGGTTACACAAAGAACACACGGAACACACAGAAGGGAAGGGGAGAGTTATTTCTCATTGCTATTTCGGTAGCTCCTCCTTATTAAGTCAAGACATGGAAAAGAGCTCCCGCGTCTTGTAACATGAATGAACTTTAGGAATATTTTCGCCAGGGGAAAAGGAGCGAGAGGGAGGAAGGGGGTAGAGAAGGGCTTGAGGGCTCTTGCCGGGAATGAACTTTATTCATATTTTTGTCAGGGATAAATATAATATGGAGTGAGAGGGAGGAGGAGGGCGAGGAAGGGCTCTTGCCCAGATGCGCTGGCATTAAGAATTCAAGCCTTATTGTAACATTTGGGGTCAAGTCATGCCCAGGCTTCAGAGAGAACAGTGAAATATCAGGCTTTCACACCCATAAATCATTTGTCTCACCCTCGGGAGGGAGGGAGGGAGGGAGAGATTAAGAAATGAGGGAGAGAGGGAGAGAGGGACAGGGGAGAAGGAGAGGAGACTGCTGGCTGCAGTCTAATGATAGTGAAGCAAAGAGAAGGAGATATTGTATCCCAGAGATAAGGCCATGAGTCTTATTACTCGTCAGACTGTGTTTCAGCACCGGGGACGACGTGTTAATCAATTAATGTGTGAAGCCACTGTGTCATTCCATGACACGTTTTCATATTTCACTCCCCAGGCTCTGTCACACACACAGACTCGCGCACACACACACACACACACACGGTCTCAAACACATCTACACACACACGCATGCAAGCAGAGGAAGGCTGAGAGAGCTGAAAAGAGCTGACAAGGGCTAATCTGATATGTCGCTCTTTGAAAGGGCATCAGTGATCAGTCTGAACCAAGGAACGTCTTGGTTTGATGTAGGCTGCTTAAACAAAACCTTTCATAGGGATTCAAGAGTTGACTCGTGTGTGTGTGTGTGTGTGTGTGTGTGTGTGTGTGTGTGTGTGTGTGTGTGTGTGTGTGTGTATCACAGCCTTTGTTTGATAGCAACATCAAAGTTGATATCAAACTGGCCTTTCAATTGAAGCACTCCTATTCCAAGCTAGCCTGACTCCTCACGCTGAACACTCCCTCTGCTCTATTCCTAGCTAGCCTGACTCCTCACGCTGAACACTCCCACTGCTCTATTCCTAGCTAGCCTGACTCCTCACGCTGAACACTCCCACTGCTCTATTCCTAGCTAGCCTGACTTCTCACGCTGAACACTCCCGCAGCTCTATTCCTAGCTAGCCTGACTCCTCACGCTTGAAGCCCAATAACTTTTTATAGGCCTCTGAGACTAGTGTGAATATATGATACTCTTTATGCCATTGTTAGTATAACTACATAGATCCTAACTATGGTGTGTGTGTGTGTGTTGTGTTTCTCTACTCCTGCGCCTATTGATAATGCAGGTGCACTCAGTTGTCTCTCTACTCTAACACAGGTGGGCAGCATGGTGGCGTTCCAGTGCCAGCTGGGTCACCTGCTCCAGGGCTCCACCACCCGGCTCTGCCAGGCTGACCTTACCTGGAGCGGCTCCCAGCCAGAGTGTATCCGTGAGTCACATCACACCCCCTACTGCAGTGGTTCTGATGATGTCACGGGTATCAGAGGGTATAGCTACAGCCGTTATTGTGACTGGGTCATAGAGGGACAGTATAGGGAGGGGGTGGTTCTCAAACCTCTCCTGGGGACCCTCAGACATCCATATCTCTATGGTCAACCCATTCTAAGATTATATCTCTATGGTCAACCCATTCTAAGATTATATCTCTATGGTCAACCCATTCTTAGATTATCTTTCTATAGTCAACCCAATCTAGGATTCTTTCTATGGCCAACCTGTTCTTGGATTCTATTTCTATGGTCAACCTATTCTAGGATTCTGTTTCTATAGTCAGTCCATCCCCGACTCTAGCTAGGGACCTCCATGATATCCGTCACTTCTGGCCATTCTCACTGACATCACGCTGACCGTGACATGTCACTCTGACCATATCACCGTGTTCATCTGTAAAATAAACACATCTTAGGAACCACTGACAATTTTTTACACATTAGCCACAAAGAGTAAGAAGAGGGAGAGAGGGAGACGTGATGTGGTCCTAACTACACTAGTTTGTCATGGTTCTGCCGTACTGACGCTCAGAATGTGTGGCTTGTACTGTACATCTTTGAGAATTATACAGTACATCTGTTATGTCAGGCACAGGAGTCTTGCAGGTGATTACATGCAGGTGTTTTTCAAAAAGTTTTGCTTGCATAATAGCAGTTGGCTGTTTCCTAGGTAACAAGGATCTTAGAAGGATCATGGCACAACTATCTCCGTTAGCGCCTGCTACCGAACCAAAGGGCTTCATTACTTTTTCAATGATAAAGTAGAGCACTCTGCCAAGCTTCAAGGTCATATTTAATAACTGCTACTTTGAAAATTAATTCACATTATTGGAAACAGCAAGGATCATTTTCTACTCACCGTCACAGCAGGTGAGCTGATATATCAGAGGGGAAGGATGATTCTCATGAAGAGATAATCTTTATGGAGGTAGATTCAGAGACCCAGCCTAGCGGGAGAGACCCTAACCTTCACATCGGCTCCCTCCCAAATGGCCCACATCCCTTGTATCGGGCACTACTTTTGATCAGGGACCATAGGAGAATGTAGTTCACAATATAGGGGATAGGGTGCCGTTTGGAGGCGACCATCCACACGAATCGTCAGTCAGCCTCCCTCAGGGTAGTCTTATCCACTCAGCTACCTCCATGGGGATAGGGTGAGGCAGGGTAAAGTGGGGTGAGATGAGGGGGGTATAGAGGGGATGGTGGTGGTGGTGGTCTCTTTTTGTCTCTCTCTCTCTCTCACTCTCTCACTCTCTCACTCTCTCACTCTCTCTCTCTCTCTGTGTCACCTATCCCAGGAGTGTTAATGTCCCCATCCAGACAGGGAGGAGAGAAAGGCGAACCCTGGTCTTATCTCCCCATACAGCCTGTCTCCATCCCTCCCCACTCACACATGCACGTCACTCCCACGTCACACCATGGCAAAGCACCCAACCCCACCACCCCTCCATCTAGCAGTATAACGATATAGCACGTAGTAGTAGTATGAGGAAATGGTGTTAAAATATGATTTATATACACTAATTAAGTATAGGCTTACTGCAATATTAATGTATTGTATGAGAAAATTATTGGAATGCAGATATAATTTCCAGTCAAATGGAAAAGAAATGCCAGGGTGGCAGTGGATGCACGCTCTCTGTCTGCCCAGCCATGGGAAGATAGAGCCCAGCTAGCACATTTGGTTCCTTAGAAGTTGTGAGAACGTATGTTTTTGGTTTCCGATTAGGTTCTAGAAATGAAGCCATAAGTTTCCTGACTGGTAAAATTTTGTTTTTTTTGTGTCTTGAGAACGAATGTGAAAACGTACATTTTTAGGTTGCAGGGAGTTTCTGAGAATGTTGTATTGTTACTTTGGCACGGTGTCAGTGAGATTCAAACCTATGATCTTCTGTTCTCTGTCCATGGAATTAGTCCTCTGTGCCACCAGGATGGAACTAGCATGCCATGTTTTTACATGTTAGTCTATTCAAACCTACCCCATTTCAAACAATGGGGAAACAAGCACTCATTAAGATCAGGTGTTGCAATTAGTGGACTTGGCCAACACACCTGAACACACTTAACAAGATAGAAGATAGAGTTTTGTTGATGTTGAGAATTGAACGATGTGAGAACATAACAATGTGAGAACATGAATTAAGTAGAACCACAAAGAAACCTGTAGGAAACGTTAGGCTGAAGTTCTGAAATTCCCACAGAAGAACGTTGTATCTTAACGTTCTCTGAACTATTTGAAAACATTCCCAATGTCAAACCAGTTCGAGAATGTTCATAGAACATCACTAAAATTGAAATTAAATGTAACCATGTTTGAACTTTTAGGAAAAATTCTGTTAAATTAATGAAAGAAAATAAAGTTTTTTGTGAAGTTCCTAAAATGTGCTGAGAATGTTCCAAAACCAAGTAACTATTCTGTACCATTCCCAGAAAGTTGTGGGAAGGTTGTATGCTAAATAACCATAGGACAACTACGATCTCAACAAGCTCTAGGAAACATAAGGTTCTCAGAACATTATGTGCTAGCTGGGTGAACTCCCTTAAACCAGTTTGTTACATGGCTGACTTAGAGAGCATTGACAGATGGCTACCAATGTCAGATTGCTGTTCAATCAAAACATCTTTACTCATAACTACATTTCACTCTTTCTGTAATTAGCCTATATTCTGCCAATTGTGTGAAGAAATGTCAACGCACAGTGTCACACAAATGTCATTGATATAGTACAATATGTGTAGGATTACTCACAGTGTGTAATATAATATTCAGTAACTATACATAGCCCTTTTCATATTGGAATAGACAAAAAAAAGAATACTTAAGTCTTACCATAACCTCCAACAGCTAGCACACTGCCCCAAAATATCCCCCCCCGCCTCCTGTACTGTTCAAGAGATCCATCAACATACACACACACACACACACACAAAAATACCTCAAAATAAAAGAGAATTGGTGGGTTAGTTGGAGCATTGCTCCCTCCACATACCTAATCACAGCCCCTTTTGATCAAAGATGGATAATAGTGGTTCACTGGCTTAGCTGAGTGACAGAGAATCTCCTGCTGTTTGATCTTCTATGGGTTGGTGGGTCGGGGCAGTGACAGGTAAACACACACACACACTGTACACACACACACACTTCTCTTTCACTCTGTGCACGCTGCCACAACACATCAGTGCATATCTGACCCTTTCTGGGTTGCTCAACTCAACTCCGGGCCATCTCTGTAGACTGTGTAGAATGCAACCAACCGTCCCTGAGAAAGTAACCAGTTGTATTCACACACACAGTGCAGCAGTAGGAGGTGTCTTTGTGTTTGTTGTGTTCTGTTTGTCTGAGGTTCTGGGTCGCCAGTGAATCAGTTCAGACTTGGTGTAAGCACATCTAGTCACTTGCAGGTGTAGGATACAAAACGTGTCATGAAGGAAAGACATATACCAGCCAGTAACTGTGCAAAATCATGTAAAAGAAAATTCAATAGAGCTTTGATGGTGCCTGCAGCTATGGGCAGATGGTGTGAAGAATAGCAGTCAGCTATGGGCAGATGGTGAGAATAATAGCAGTCAGCTATGGGCAGATGGTGTGAAGAATGGAAGTCAGCTATGGGCAGATGGTGAGAATAATAGCAGTCAGCTATAGGCAGATGGTGAGAATAATAGCAGTCAGATATGGGCAGATGGTGAGAAGAATAGCAGTCAGATATGGGCAGATGGTGAGAAGAATAGCAGTCAGATATGGGCAGATGGTGAGAAGAATAGCAGTCAGATATGCGCAGATGGTGAGAAGAATAGCAGTCAGATATGGGCAGATGGTGAGAAGAATAGCAGTCAGATATGGGCAGATGGTGAGAAGAATAGCAGTCAGATATGGGCAGATGGTGAGAAGAATAGCAGTCAGCTATGGGTAGGTGAGAAGAACAGCAGACATATGGGGAGGTGAGAAGAATAGCAGACAGATATGGGGAGGAGAGAAGAATTGCAGACAGATATGGGCAGGTGAGAAGAATAGCAGACAGACATGGGCAGGTGAGAAGAACAGCAGACAGATGGGGAGGTGAGAAGAATAGCAGACAGATATGGGCAGGTGAGAAGAATAGCAGACAGACATGGGCAGGTGAGAAGAACAGCAGACAGATGGGGAGGTGAGAAGAATCGCAGACAAATGGGGAGGTGAGAAGAATAGCAGACAGATATGGGCAGGTGAGAAGAATAGCAGACAGACATGGGCAGATGGTGAGAAGAATAGCAGTCAGATATGGGCAGATGGTGAGAAGAATAGCAGTCAGCTATGGGTAGGTGAGAAGAACAGCAGACATATGGGGAGGTGAGAAGAATAGCAGACAGATATGGGGAGGAGAGAAGAATTGCAGACAGATATGGGCAGGTGAGAAGAATAGCAGACAGACATGGGCAGGTGAGAAGAACAGCAGACAGATGGGGAGGTGAGAAGAATAGCAGACAGATATGGGCAGGTGAGAAGAATAGCAGACAGACATGGGCAGGTGAGAAGAACAGCAGACAGATGGGGAGGTGAGAAGAATCGCAGACAAATGGGGAGGTGAGAAGAATAGCAGACAGATATGGGCAGGTGAGAAGAATAGCAGACAGACATGGGCAGCTGAGAAGAACAGCAGACAGATGGGGAGGTGAGAAGAATAGCAGACAGATATGGGCAGGTGAGAAGAATAGCAGACAGACATGGACAGGTGCAGGTGAGAAGAACCATATTAGTATGTGGAAAAAGCTCATCTCTCTTTCTCCTTTCCTCGGTCTCCCCCCCCCCCCCAGCCCACTCGTGTAAGCAGCCAGAGAGCCCGGCCCATGTGGAGGTGATAGGGATGGACCTGCCAGGGTTTGGTTACACCCTCCTCTACTCCTGCCAGGCTGGGTTCTTCCTGTCTGGGGGCTCGGAACACCGCGTCTGCAAGTCTGACGGTACCTGGACCGGGAAGATGCCCATTTGTCGAGGTACAGGACAGGAACATGACATGTCCCGTGTGTCTGTGTGGCTCCAGGGTGAAGTTCCCCCTAACCTTCCACCAATCCTAACCATAGCCATTTGTGTGTGTGTGTGTGTGTGTGTGTGTGTGTGTGTGTGTGTGTGTGTGTGTGTGTGATGACATATGCTGATACTGTACAGAAGCTCTCTTGTGCCACAGGCCGTGATTGCAGCCGCAATGGTATGGAGCATATTCACACACATATTCACACACACTCCTGGCCACTGCTGCATCGCACAGCTGTGCACTGCAGGCCACAGAGTAATTACACACACTTAAACAGATGTGTAATGTTGTGGGAGAATTTCCCACTGTGCCAGGCTGCTCTGCTACCACTGCAGCAGGCAGCATCTTGTGCTATTCTAGTGTCTATCATGCCAGTGCAGTGGAACAGACAGGACACGGCTCCTGGTCCACCAATGGCACTTACCTTCACTGTCATGTAGAGGGCCACTGCCACGGAACACACGCCCTCTCCTGCATAACCCCATGCTTATTTCTGGGTTTCTCACTTCATCTTGTTTCTTCTTACCAGATACCTTTTATACTTTTATTACCAAAAACATAATGAGAGGAAAGCTTGCAGGTAAGCATGTCATTGTACCATGAAGACTTCACTGTATCCTGTGAACATCCGTAGTACAAATCAACTTTGATCTTAGATTTTCTATCATTTGTACAACATTTAAGTCATTTGGCAGACGCTCTTATCCAGAGCGACTTACAAATTGGTGAATTCACCTTATGACATCCAGTGGAACAGCCACTTTACAATAGTGCATCTAAATCATTTAAGGGGGGGGGGTGAGAAGGATTACTTTATCCTATCCTAGGTATTCCTTAAAGAGGTGGGGTTTCAGGTGTCTCCGGAAGGTGGTGATTGACTCCGCTGTCCTGGCGTCGTGAGGGAGTTTGTTCCACCATTGGGGGGCCAGAGCCCCCCAAGATGTCATGCTTGACTTTTACATTTCAGGACACACCATATGCATTTATTACCCAGATTAACCAGATCCAGACATTTAGAAAATCCACATGCAGAACTCTGAATGGAACTGACAATAGAACTCATGCTTCGACCCCAAGGAGTTAAATTGCATTATCTCTTGTTGTGTGTTGCTGATGTACCTCAATACATGATTAGAAGCCTCCACATGGGGAAGTTGATGTGACATAATGGGACTAATGCTGTTTCCTATAGCTGGGTCCAAACTCTCGGAGAAGCCCATCAAGCCAGTGGCAGGGACACCCAGTCCCAAGCTGAACGGTGAGTGCCTGACTGAAGTGTCATCACCACACACACACACACACACACACACACACACACACACACACACACACACACCATAAAAACAGTGCACACACACACACACCATTAAAACTGTGCACACACACACACCGTTACAGCAACCTCAAAAAGAGCAGTGTTCTGATTACAAAAATGCTACTCTGATGCCGGTACTGTAAAGTGCATCTAGCAATCACAACAGAATGAATATGAACAGCATCATCTGGCCTCGCAGGGGGCGAGGGCTTCACTAATAGCACCTCCGAAGGACTGGTGTCCTTAATTCAATCTTGAGTGCCCCTCTTGAGGGACTAGAAGTTAATGAAGAGTGGAAAGAGTAAGTCTGACGGTAAAACGTCCCAGCAGCACAGCCCTGACAGGCCTCTCTCTCGTTCTCTCTCTCTCTCTCTCTCTCTTTGTCTTTTACTCGTTCTCTCTCTCGCGGAGTAATCTGTGGTGCACTGATATAGCAACCCAACCATCCCAAAGTTTCCACTGCCTTCAAAACAAGTTTAACATTTATCAACTTGGAGAGGGACTACGTTTTTTAAAAGCTTGGAGGTAATTTACTAAGTTTGACATACTCTGAGTATGTTGTTATTAAATTTTTGCATCTGAGCTCCAAGAGTGTGCGGCTCTCTTATTTTTATTTATCTGAGTATCACGTTTTAGGGGAAACCCAGATGCAGACAGTGTCGAAGTAACAACAGTTTATTACTAGAACAGGGGGCAGGCAGAACGACAGGTGGGCGGAGGTCAGGAATCCAGATCAGATTCAAAAGGTACAGAACGGCAGGCAGGCTCAGGGTCAGGGAAGGCAGAGGTCAGGCAGGTAGGCTCAGGGTCAGGGCAGGCAAAGGTCAGGAATCCAGATCAGATTCAAAAGGTACAGAACGGCAGGCAGGCTCAGGGTCAGGGAAGGAGGAGGTCAGGCAGGTAGGCTCAGGGTCAGGGAAGGCAGAGGTCAGGCAGGTAGGCTCAGGGTCAGGGCAGGTAGGCTCAGGGCAGGTAGGCTCAGGGTCAGGGCAGGTAGGCTCAGAGCAGGTAGGCTCAGGGTCAGAGCAGGTAGGCTCAGGGTCAGAGCAGGCAGAGGTCAATAATCCAGATCAGATTCAAAAGGTACAGAACAGCAGGCAGGCTCAGGGCAGGTAGGCTCAGGGTCAGGGCAGGTAGGCTCAGAGCAGGTAGGCTCAGGGCAGGTAGGCTCAGGGTCAGGGCAGGCAGAGGTCAATAATCCAGGGCGGTGTGACAAGGTACAGGACGGCAGGCAGGCTCAGGGTCAGGCAGAATGGTCAAAACCGGGAAAACTAGATAACAGGAACTAGAAACAGACAGGAGCAAGGGGGAAACGCTGGTAGGCTTGACGGATAAAACAGAGAACAGACAAACAGAGAACAGACAAACAGAGAACACAGGTATAAATAGGTATAAAAATGGGAATAATGGTGGAAGACGGGCAACACCTGGAGGGGGGTGGAAACAAGCACAAGGTGAAACAGATCAGGGTGTGACAGGGCCCTGTGTCTGTGAACACTAGTAGTGTTTGATCAATCATGATGAATCCTATACACTTACAAACAGTGGAATATAAGGTGACAGTATGACTTAACCAAGGTCCTATTTTTCTGTTTTCCTCTTATTTCTTAAAATATTTGTTCAGTTTTATTGAAGGAATAGAAATGAAAAGGGAAGACAGTGCGAAGACCGGTGGGGCCAGGATTCAATCCCACGCAGGCAACGGGATGGCGTGTGGACTTAACCGCTTGAACAACCTCAGGCACAACCAAGGCCCTCTAATAATCAATATTGTCTATGCTCTGTTTCAGTTCCTGATGATGTCTTTGCTCCTAACTATATATGGAAGGGTTCATACAACTACAAGGGAAGAAAACAACCAATGACTCTGAGTATCACAAGCTTTAACACCACCACGGGAAGGGTTAACGTCTCCTTGACCAATAGCAACATGGAACTGCTGCTTTCGGGTACGACATCTGCATTTTACGCTGTATTACACAGAGAGGACACGCTAGGGAAGGTCCCTAGCCACTCCTTGAACACACACACACACAGATTAATACACACACACAGATTCACACACACACACAGATTCACACACACAGATTAATACACACACACAGAGTCACACACACAGATTAATACACACACACAGATTCACACACACAGATTAATACACACACACAGATTCACACACACATAGCATGTAATCGTGTAGTCACTGGAGTAAAATGGAGCCCCGGCGTTTCAGATGCAGAGTTCCTATCCCAGAATATGCATATGACTAGAAATGAGTGTTACTAAACACAGCTGACATCGTTTGATTGGTAGGGCCTTAATGTCAGACGGTATCCATTTAGGACTGTATCTACTTGGTGGGAAATTAAATTATGTTGTTTATTTGCCTGTGTGGAGGACATTTGCTCATATTTGAAATGGGCATTTATGGTCTGTCTGATCTGAGAACATGTTTTGAGTTGAGGTGTTTTGATTTTGCAGTGTGCTGTAATTGATTTGAAAGCTATGACTCATTTATTTCATATTCATTTTTGGGGGGTGTTTTCGCATAGCCCCTTAATATAATATTTATTCTGTCCCTTAATGTACCTTCATTAATGGAGCCTAATGGATGTGTAAAACTACCCCCCCCCCACATTTCTCTTATATGAAATATTCATCTGATCTGACAAATCTTTCATGGATTTACCATAACTATCTGGAGAGAAAAGTCCCCTTTTCCTCTTTCCCCCTCACTCCTTCCCCCTCTGACTCCTTTCCCCATCACTCCTTCCCACCTCACTCCTTCCTCCCTCACTCCTTCCCCCCTCACTCCTTCCTCCCTGACTCCTTCCCCCCTCACTCCTTCCCCCTTCACTCCTTCCCCCTCACTCCTTCCCCCTCTTCTTCTACCCTCACTCCTTCCCCCTCTCTTCTTCCCCCTTCACTCCTTCCCCCTCACTCCTTCCCCCTCTTCTTCTCCCCTCACTCCTTCCCCCTTCACTCCTTCCCCCTCTCTTCTTCCCCCTCTCTTCTTCTACCCTCACTCCTTCCCCCTCTCTTCTTCTACCCTCACTCCTTCCCCCTCTCTTCTTCTACCCTCACTCCTTCCCCATCACTCCTTCTACCCTCACTCCTTCCCCCTTCACTCCTTCCCCCTCTCTTCTTCCCCCTCTCTTCTTCTAGCCTCACTCCTTCCCCCTCACTCCTTCCCCCTCTCTTCTTCTACCCTCACTCCTTCCCCCTCTCTTTTTCCCCCTCTCTTCTTCTACCCTCAATCCTTCACTCCTTCCCCCTTCACTCCTTCCCCCTCTCTTCTTCTACCCTCACTCCTTCCCCCTCTCTTCTTCTACCCTCACTCCTTCCCCATCACTCCTTTCCCCTTCACTCCTTCCCCCTCTTCTTCTCCCCTCACTCCTTCCCCCTCTCTTCTTCTACCCTCACTCCTTCCCCCTCTCTTCTTCTACCCTCACTCCTTCCCCCTTCACTCCTTCCCCCTCTCTTCTTCTACCCTCACTCCTTCCCCATCACTCCTTCTCCCCTCACTCCTTCCCCCTCTCTTCTTCTACCCTCACTCCTTCCCCCTCTCTTCTTCTACCCTCACTCCTTCCCCCTTCACTCCTTCCCCCTCTCTTCTTCTACCCTCACTCCTTTCCCATCACTCCTTCCCCCTCACTCCTTCCCCCTCACTCCTTCCCCCTCACTCCTTCCCCCTCACTCCTTTCCCCTCACTCCTTCCCCCTTACTCCTTTCCCCCTCACTCCTTCCCCCTTCACTCCTTCCCCCTCACTCCTTTCCCCCTCACTCTTTCCTCTTCACTCCTTTCCCCTCACTCCTTCCCCCTTCACTCCTTCCCCCTCACTCCTTTCCCCCTCACTCTTTCCTCTTCACTCCTTTCCCCCTCACTCCTTCCCCCTCACTCCTTTCCCCCTCACTCTTTCCTCTTCACTCCTTTCCCCCTCACTCCTTCCCCCTTCACTCCTTCCCCCCTATCTTCTTCTACCCTCACTCCTTCCCCCTCTTCTTCTCCCCTCACTCCTTCCCCCTCTCTTCTTCTACCCTCACTCCTTCCCCCTTCACTCCTTCCCCCTCTCTTCTTCTAACCTCACTCCTTCCCCATCACTCCTTCCCCCTCCCTTCTTCTACCCTCACTCCTTCCCCATCACTCCTTCCCCCTTCACTCCTTCCCCCTTCACTCCTTCCCCCTCACTCCTTCCCCCCTCACTCTTTCCCCCTCTCTTCTTCTACCCTCACTCCTTCCCCCTCACTCCTTCCCCCTCTCTTCTTCTACCCTCACTCCTTCCCCCTCACTCTTTCCCCCCTCACTCCTTCCCCCTCTTCTTCTACCCTCACTCCTTCCCCATCACTCCTTCCCCATCACTCCTTCCCCATCACTCCTTCTCCCCTCACTCCTTCTCCCCTCACTCTTTCCCCCTCACTCTTTCCCATCTCACTCCTTCCCCCTTCACTCATACTCCCTCGTTTCACCACAGCTGCCTTTAACCTAGCTGACATGTGATTTACATCACGAAATAAATCTTCTTAATTTAAATTGGACTTTGAATTGCCCAGCAGCCGTTGCAAATTATGACACAGAAAGTTGAATGCAGCGCTACTCACTCACTGAGAAGAAATGTGTCTTGGAGATTTAGAAATCACAAAGTAATCATACCGCTGAGGCACGGGAGGAGGCCATTTTGTGTTTTTAATAACAGGGGGCCATTAGCTTATTTCACATTTAGAGAGGCCAGGCAGTGGGTTGAGCACGTTAATTGAATGTGTGTTATTACTACCACTGTGTACATCAGTCTGTTTGGAGCGACAGAGCAGGGACGGGGCCTCTGATAGGCCTTAATATGGTGCTCTCTTTCTATGCCTTCGGTTGTGGGAGGCTGTTAGCAATAGAAAGTACGGTTGATGAGTGAGTGTTCTACTACAGTAAATTGCTCCATGGTTGAAGAAGATAACGCTCAGTGTTTATATCACCTCTTTTCATTTTCCACACAGACACATACAGACCAAGAGTGAGATAAGAGAGGGAGACCATCATCATTGGGTCATTATCTGTGATTGTGTCCCCTGAGTACCACAAGTTACAGTATATCAGTGTTGTGCCTTGGCCTCACATCACCCCTCTTGTCCTCCTGTGCTGTGTTGTGCTGCAGGTGTCTATAAGAGCCAGGAAGCACGGTTGATGCTGCTCATGTACCATGTGAAAACGTCCACTCACACCACGCTGGGCAAGGTCAAGGAGGAGACGTGGTCCATGGACGGTTTTGTAAGTTTACCGTTTCCTACTTACAGGAGGGGTTTGTGGAAATGATACATTTACATGTTTGTCGTTTAGTAGCGCTTTCATCCAGAAGGATTCATAGATATCTTGCTACTCATTGGACGTGGCGTGCTAATGTTGAAATGGCATCTGGAAACCCAATTTAAATCAATGAGGGCGCTCTGCTGAAAAATGGCAGTCCCACTTCTTGCTCAATCCAGCCGTGCACCGGGTCACCCAAACGGGTTACCAGGTGTTATTTCATGTTTAATACAAAATGGACTCAAATGCTCTCCTTGTTTTGTATTTAGTAAAAATGCAATTCTGAAAATATGGATTTTTCCTTTAGAATTCTACCCCATGGTGAAAAGTACCAAAAGGACTTGACTGAGTTGACTGACTACCTGACTGACTGACTGACTGACTGACTAGCTGACTGATTGACAGACTCACTGACTACCTGACTGAATGACTGACAGACAGACTGACTGATTGACAGACTGACTGACTGATTGACAGACTCACTGACTACCTGACTGAATGACTGACAGACAGACTGACTGATTGACAGACTGACTGACTGACAGACAGACTGACTGACAGACAGACTGACTGATTGACAGACTGACTGACTGATTGACAGACTCACTGACTACCTGACTGACTGATTGACTGACTACCTGACTGATTGACAGACAGACAGACTGACTGACTGATTGACAGACTGACTGACTGATTGACAGACTGACTGACTGATTGACAGACTGACTGACTGACTACCTGACTGACTGACAGACTGACTAACTGATTGACAGACTGACTGACCGACCGACTACCTGACTGACTGACTACCTGACTGACTACCTGACTGACTACCTGTCTGACTGACTGATTGACAGACTCACTGACTGACTGATCATATCTGTCTCCTTGTATTCTCCTAGGTGTCTGCAGAACCTGACGGTGCCACCTATGTCTTTCAAGGCTTCATACAGGGTAAAGACTACGGTCAGTTTGGACTGCAGAGGCTAGGTAAACATCACCACATATCCACTGTGTTTTTATATCAACTTTATATCAACTTTATATCAAAAAGTGTATGTCAGAAATATTTGATATAAACTAAAAGGTTACTGTGAGAATATTAATGTTGTTCCTCTCCCACACAGGTCTGAACATGTCAGAGAGTAATAACTCCTCCAATCCACCTCATGGTACAAACAGTAGCTCTGTGGCCATAGCAATCCTTGTGCCTTTTTTCGCCCTGATATTTGCAGGCTTCGGGTTTTATCTTTACAAGCAGAGGTAAGTGTACCTACCTACCTACCTACCAGCTATTATTACCTACCTACCTACCAGCTATTATTACTGACCGACCTACCACCAGCTATTATTACTGACCTACCACCAGCTATTATTACTGACCTACCACCAGCTAGTATTACCGATCTACCACCAGCTATTATTACCGACCTACCACCATCTATTATTACCGACCTACCACCAGCTATTATTACCGACCTACCACCAGCTATTATTACCGACCTACCACCATCTATTATTACCGACCTACCACCAGCTATTATTACCGACCTACCACCAGCTATTATTACCGATCTACCACCAGCTATTATTACTGACCTACCACCATCTATTATTACTGACCTACCACCAGCTATTATTACCGACCTACCACCAGCTATTATTACCGACCTACCACCATCTATTATTACCGACCTACCACCAGCTATTATTACTGACCTACCACCATCTATTATTACCGACCTACCACCAGCTAGTATTACCGACCTACCACCAGCTATTATTACCGACCTACCACCAGCTAGTATTACCGATCTACCACCAGCTATTATTACTGACCTACCACCAGCTATTATTACCTACCTACCACCAGCTAGTATTACCGATCTACCACCAGCTATTATTACCTACCTACCCACCAGCTATTATTACCAACCTACCACCAGCTAGTATTACCGACCTACCACCAGCTAGTATTACCGACTGACCTACCACCAGCTATTATTACCGATCTACTACCAGCTATTATTACTGACCTACCACCATCTATTATTACCGACCTACCACCAGCTAGTATTACCGATCTACCACCAGCTATTATTACCTACCTACCCACCAGCTATTATTACCAACCTACCACCAGCTAGTATTACCGACCTACCACCAGCTAGTATTACCGACTGACCTACCTACCAGCTAGTATTACCGATCTACCACCATCTATTATTACCGACCTACCACCAGCTAGTATTACCGATCTACCACCAGCTATTATTACCTACCTACCCACCAGCTATTATTACCAACCTACCACCAGCTAGTATTACCGACCTACCACCAACTAGTATTACCGACTGACCTACCACCAGCTAGTATTACCGACTGACCTACCACCAGCTAGTATTACCGACTGACCTACCACCAGCTAGTATTACTGACTGACCTACCACCAGCTAGTATTACCGACTGATCTACCACCAGCTAGTATTACCGACTGACCTACCACCAGCTAGTATTACCGAACGACCTACCACCAGCTAGTATTACCGACCTACCACCAGCTAATATTACCGACCTACCACCAGCTAGTATTACCGACTGACCCTACCACCAGCTAGTATTACCGACTGACCTACCACCAGCTAGTATTACCGAACGACCTACCACCAGCTAGTATTACCGAACGACCTACCACCAGCTAGTATTACCGAACGACCTACCACCAGCTAGTATTACCGACCGATCTACCACCAGCTAGTATTACCGACCGATCTACCACCAGCTAGTATTACCGACCGATCTACCACCAGCTAGTATTACCGACCGATCTACCACCAGCTAGTATTACCGACCGATCTACCACCAGCTAGTATTACCGACCGATCTACCACCAGCTAGTATTACCGACCGATCTACCACCAGCTAGTATTACCGACCGATCTACCACCAGCTAGTATTACCGACCGATCTACCACCAGCTAGTATTACCGACCGATCTACCACCAGCTAGTATTACCGACCGATCTACCACCAGCTAGTATTACCGACCGATCTACCACCAGCTAGTATTACCGACCGATCTACCACCAGCTAGTATTACCGACCGATCTACCACCAGCTAGTATTACCGACCGATCTACCACCAGCTAGTATTACCGACCTACCACCAGCTAGTATTACCGACCTACCACCAGCTAGTATTACCGACCTACCACCAGCTAGTATTACCGACCTACCACCAGCTAGTATTACCGACCTACCACCAGCTAGTATTACCTACCTACCACCAGCTAGTATTACCGACCTACCACCAGCTAGTATTACCGACCTACCACCAGCTAGTATTACCGACCTACCACCAGCTAGTATTACCGACCTACCACCAGCTAGTATTACCGACCTACCACCAGCTAGTATTACCGACCTACCACCAGCTAGTATTACCGACCTACCACCAGCTAGTATTACCGACCTACCACCAGCTAGTATTACCTACCTACCACCAGCTAGTATTACCTACCTACCACCAGCTAGTATTACCTACCTACCACCAGCTAGTATTACCGACCTACCACCAGCTAGTATTACCTACCTACCTACCACCAGCTAGTATTACCTACCTACCACCAGCTAGTATTACCTACCTACCACCAGCTAGTATTACCAACCTACCACCAGCTAGTATTACCTACCTACCACCAGCTAGTATTACCTACCTACCACCAGCTAGTATTACCAACCTACCACCAGCTAGTATTACCTACCTACCACCAGCTAGTATTACCTACCTACCACCAGCTAGTATTACCTACCTACCACCAGCTAGTATTACCTACCTACCACCAGCTAGTATTACCAACCTACCACCAGCTAGTATTACCGACCTACCACCAGCTAGTATTACCTACCTACCACCAGCTAGTATTACCTACCTACCACCAGCTAGTATTACCTACCTACCACCAGCTAGTATTACCTACCTACCACCAGCTAGTATTACCTACCTACCACCAGCTAGTATTACCAACCTACCACCAGCTAGTATTACCTACCTACCACCAGCTAGTATTACCTACCTACCACCAGCTAGTATTACCAACCTACCACCAGCTAGTATTACCTACCTACCACCAGCTAGTATTACCTACCTACCACCAGCTAGTATTACCTACCTACCACCAGCTAGTATTACCTACCTACCACCAGCTAGTATTACCTACCTACCACCAGCTAGTATTACCTACCTACCACCAGCTAGTATTACCTACCTACCACCAGCTAGTATTACCTACCTACCACCAGCTAGTATTACCTACCTACCACCAGCTAGTATTACCTACCTACCACCAGCTAGTATTACCGACCTACCACCAGCTAGTATTACCTACCTACCACCAGCTAGTATTACCTACACAGTATACTGTGCTACTGTGTCAGGAGCTACAGCATTTGTGTTACATACTGATTGTTGTTATTCACATATAGGACCATGAACCATTCCTGTGTTCCTCCACAGGACTGCCCCTTAAACACAATACATATTCTTAGAAAAGCTACATATTGACTTCATACTGACTTCTTCTCTTCCACTGAGTCTGAACAATGTGTTGTTCCTTCTCTAGGACTACTCCTAAAGCCCAGTACACAGGCTGCTCCGTCCACGAGAACAACAACGGCCAGGCGGCCTTCGAGAACCCCATGTACAACACCAGCGCCAAGTCGGTGGAAGGCAAAGCTGTCCGGTTTGATCCTAATCTGAACACAGTCTGCACAATGGTATAATGAAGTCCGCTTGGCGACTGCATCGTTTTTTTTCTTATTTTTGTATCGGGGTAAAAAAAAAAGAACAGGAAAATGCTTTTGCGAAACGAGCGGATTTCATTGAGATTTAGACTGGCGATAGAGATGGAAGACAGTCCAGTCTAGGTGTGTTGGCCATGGTGGAGACAGAGGTAGAAGAAACAAATCCTCTGGTACTTAAAGCACACTCTTCAGGAACATTGACTGGGCATGTGAAGGACACTTATTGGAGACTGAACTGAGAACTGAGAAACATAAAAACCCAAATCTTCACAGTGGTCGACGAGTGACTTGGAGTTCTGACGTCACCTTGTTATATTGCACTCTGAGAGTGTTTCTTCTTCACAGTCGACTGGGTCTTTTTTATCAATTGAAAAGGATCTGTAAATCTTCTTGCATATATGAGAAGCATTCACCACCTATATTTTTGTGCTATATATTATCACGTGGGGGAGGGGCCAATGGCAGTGAGATTATATGAAGCGTTTATAGAAAAGAGAAGAAGAAAATAAAATATTTCAAAAAGAATTCTGTTCACAACAACAACAACAAAAAAACACAGAAGTATTTTGGGGTTAATTTTGAAAGTGTTAAATCGTTTTTTAAAACAACGGTTTTTGACCGTAACTCCCTCTCCTCTAGCTTCAGTCCCACGTTCTGTGTTTTTTCCCAACTGAGCCAATCAGAAGTGTTTGAAGTACTGATGTTAACTGTGAGGTGTGAATAGAAGGGGTTTTCTGGATTATTTAACTCTTATTTGCCGTTTTGGATCATGACCCAAAGATCGAACTTTCTAGACAACATTTTCATTTTGACTTTTCATTATATTGCACTTTTATTTGTTAAGATTTTCTTTTGTTTCAATAGTTGTTGCTGTATTCGTTGATGTATCCAAGTGGGTCATTTTTACACAGTGCCTACCAAACACCATGTGAATCAGGTCTGCTGCTCTTTCCTCTTCTCCTCATCCCCCCCTGTTCCTGTCTTTCACTTTTCTAATCTACGGCCTCATTCCCTCTCTCCTTCACCTCACATGACTTTATGTGTTGCTGAACACTTAACACTGACACAGTCTGGTGACACACCACGGCTCCATTCCACTCATTAGGTGCCGTGTTTTTTTTATAGCCTTCAATCTATTTTGCCACTTAGTTTCTCCTATAAAATTGACTGCAATAAAGAACCCATACAATTCTAGGATTGGACTGTAAAATTGAACTACTATTTGCAGTACAGTACAACTGGGTACTCCTATATTAAATGCATTGAAAATATATAACAAAAAAATTGAAAAAATGTGATTTAAAAAAGTGTTTTATAAAGAAATATATTTTTATGAACAAATTATTTGTAAAATGTATGAATCTATTATGTACATTTTCAATGCAATGTAAGATTAAAAAAGGCAAATTGCTTTTGTAAAGTGTTGTCTCTTTCTTAACTGCTATTTGTTTAGTTTAGATTTGTTATATATAGATATATAAGTGATAATGCCCTCGAAGCCGTTGTTTGGAGGATATATTGTCATGGGTGTTGTTAACCGTGACAATATATCCTCTAAACACCAGCTGCACTTTTTATACAACGATTTACCAACATACTGAAATAATGACAGTGGATTGCGCAGTCAGATGGAACGAAGTAAATAGGCATTTTAACGACAAATAAAATGTTATTGGTCAAGTACACATTTTTAGCAGATGTTATTCCAGTGCATAGATTTAGCTGGTGGTAACTTGTGGAATAGACATGGCTGGAATATGTTTTTTCTATCATTTCCCTCTGGTTACAGTTAGCCTTTGCATGGATTGGCTTCCATGATGAATATAGCCAGTCAACCAACACAATCCAAACAATCCCTCAACACAGACAGAGATCCAGAAATAGCCTTAAGCCACTGAACAAATATCTGTTGCACTAATTCTCCTTCCAATGGAGTCATTACGGCCTTGTTTGTTTGACCACACTGTCATTGTTTGGTTCATTGAAGGCTGTATGAAAAAAACCCCGGAATCCCTGCTGGGTATAATCGTTATGTTCTTTCCTTTGCCACCTCCTAAAAGAGGGTCAGTGCTACATGGCATCCTTGGGATGTCCCTACCCCTGAACCCTAGTCATAAACCTTACCTGACCCTTAACCCTGTTCAATTTCAACTTCTATAGGGGTAGGGACGCCCCAAGGATTCCAGATAGCACAGAGCCCCTAATGAGGTAGCATGGCCGTCAGTAATACAACGTAACAGTGAGCTCTGCCCATGCCAGCTGGGATTCCCACTCACTTTCTTTCTCGCTCTGTCTCTCTCATTAGTGACCCATTTCTTTCTCTTCCCTCATTAGTGAGCCAATACTAGACGGCTGGGCGGGTGGTCTGATTTTCTATACAGTATACCCACACAAGAATAGGCATGTCGAACAGTGACAGTTGAATGGAGGGCTTGTATCTATCCATGTAGAGCATTCTAGTGTTACTATCACATTAAAGGTAAGACCCAGATGCAGACAACGTTGAAGTAACAACAGTTTATTAATCAAACAGGGGCAGGCAAAAGATGGTCAAGGGCATGCAGAGGTCAGTAATCCAGAAAGATGGGGCAAAGGCACAGGACGGCAGGCAGGGTCAGGGAAGGCTGAATGGTCAACACTGGGGAAACGGGAACAATCGAGAGATAGGACCAGAGGGAAAAACACTGGTAGGCTTGACGAATCCCCTCTCCCTCCGTCGTTCCCGTAGTCGCCCATTGATCTTGATGGTCAAGGCGATGAGGGAATCGAGATCTATCGGTAATTCCCGGGCTACAAGCTCGTCCTTGACCTCCGATATTCCGTGTAGGAATATGTCGAACAGCGCTTCCGGGTTCCAGGCACTCCAAGCTGCCAACGTCCGCATGGTCTGCCTCTGCATGGTCTGCCACACTGCAGGAGGCCTGCCGAAGCTGGAATAGCTTTCGGGCAACCTCACTCCTGGAGAATGGGGCATCAAAAACCTTTACTTCTCCCATGAACTCCTCAAAACTGACGCATACGGCCGGCTGTTGCTTCCATATGGCTGTAGCCCGGGCAAGCGCCCTCCCGGACTTCAGCGTGATGAGGTACGCTATCTTCGAGCAGTCCGAGGGGAAGGAGGAGGGCTGCAGCTCGATGATGAGAAAACACTGAGCTAGAAATGCCCAACAGGTGCCCGGCTCTTAATTGAAGCGTTCCGGGGGAGGTAAGCGGGGCTCACGGGAAGGCGGAGTGACCGGTGAGGCGGCACTGCTGACAGCTGAGTAACTGAGTGGCTGTGAGGTTACTGTTGTAGCAGGCTGCCTCCCAGCCAACCCACGGAATTGCTCCAGCATGATGTCCAACGCCCGGTCATGGCATTCGGCCAAGATGTGGACCCCCTCCATAAGGCCACGAAGCAATTCCTTGTGCCTACCAATGGTGGCTCCAAGGGAGGAGATGGTGTTGCGCAGCTGATACGAGTCTGCTGGGCCAGTCATGGCCAGTTCATACTATCACGTTTCAGGTAAGACCCAGATGCAGACAATGTCGAAGTAATAACAGTTTATTAATCGAACAGGGGAAGGTAAAAGATGGGTCAAGGGCAGTCAGAGGTCAGTAATCCAGAAAGGTGGGGCAAAGGTACAGGATGGCAGTCAGGGTCAGGCAGAATGGTCAACACGGGAAACTAGGAAACAGGAACAATCAAGAGCCAGGAGCAGTAGGAAAACTGCTGGTAGGATTGCCGAAACAAAACAAACTGGCAAAAGACAAACAGAGAACACAGGGGATAATGGGGAAGATGGGCGACACCTGGAGGGGGGGTGGAGACAATCACAAAGACAGGTGAAACCAATCAGGGTGCTGCAGTTACTGTGTCTGTGTATGTCAATTAGGTGTGGAGAAGCTCGTCAATAGATCAATACACTCCCTATTGACTTAATTGATTTACTGTTAAGACTTCTAAGTGGATATTGATAGTACCTTTCAGTTCATCATCTAAGTATTTCACGTGGTTTTACTATGGCAAATCCATGTCAAGCTATTGTACCTTGTCTTTTATTTAGCTGTTCCCTGATCCCATATACAGAAATAAGAGAGTAAAGGTAGGGTATCATGGGGGCATAGGTCATGATGTTTAACCCCAAAATAACATTGAAATATACAGTGTATGTCAAGCAACAAAGCCAGCATGCTGTGTAATAGCCATCATTAATCTGTGTAGGCACCTGACAGTCTGACGCTACAGGTTGTGTTTATAATAAACATGACCACGGCGCAATACATAGCACTGGATCATAACGCTGAAACATAGCAGGGGAACATAGCAGGGGAACATAGCACTGGATCAAAGCACTGGAACATAGCAGGGGAACATAGAACTGGAACATAGCAGGGGAACATAGCACTGGAACATAGCACTAGATCACAGCACTGGATCATAGCACTGGAACATAGCAGGGGAACATAGCACTGGATCAAAGTACTGGAACATAGCACTGGAACATAGAACTGGAACATAGCAGGGGAACATAGCACTGGAACATAGCATTAGATCACAGCACTGGATCATAGCACTGGAACATAGCAGGGGAACATAGCACTGGATCATAACACTGGAACATAGCATGGGAACATAGCAGGGGAACATAGCACTGGATCAAAGTACTGGAACATAGCAGGGGAACATAGAACTGGAACATAGCAGGGGAACATAGCACTGGAACATAGCACTAGATTACATCACTGGATCATAGCACTGGAACATAGCAGGGGAACATAGCACTGGATCGTAGCACTAGATCACAGCACTGGATCATAGCACTGGAACATAGCAGGGGAACATAGCACTGGATCGTAGCACTGGATCATAGCACTGGAACATAGAACTGGATCATAGCACTGGAACATAGCAGGGAACATAGCACTGGAACATAGCACTAGATCACAGCACTGGAACATATAACTGGAATATAGCACATAATGAGGATACATCTGAAGCTGTGGAAGTAGAGAAGTTGTGGAAATATCAACGTTCCACCACGGCTTGAGAAGAGAGATGAGAGGAGATGAAACTATCCACAAGGTGCTCTGTGAGCGCTGAGAGGTTGCGAACAGACATCTAACTGTACTACAGGCTGAGACAAAATTCAGAAAAGCAAGACAGCCTCCATTATGGATGAGGATATAGGCCAGGGTTTTGGGGAACAAGAAAGGGAGGGAGAAGAGAGCGAAAGAGGGGGGAGAGAGAGATGGAGAGTGAGAGACAGCCCTCTGGTGGGTTCTGAGGACAGCAACCGACACTCGAGCAGATTAGGGGTGATCACACACACACACTGGGATCTGATATAATGAACGAACATACTGAACACACACCCACACAGAGTATTGTATAAATAACCTTGTGGGGACACACAATTCAGTCCCATTCAAAATCGTATTTTCCCTAAACATAACCCTAATCCTAACTCTAATATGAACCCTAACCTTACCATTAACCCGAAAAACCTAACCTTAACCATAAACCTAACCTTAGCTCCTAACCAGAACCCTAAAACTAACCCTAGCTCTTAACCCTAAACCTAATTCTAACCCTGACACTAATTCTAACCTTAACCCTAAAACCCCTAGAAATAGCATTTGACCTTGTGGGGGCCAACAAAATGTCCCCAGTTGGTCAAATTTGTGTTTGTTTGCTAATCTTGTGGTGACTTCTGGTACCCACAAGTAATAGTTAAACACGTACACACACACACACACACACGCACACACACGCACACGCGCACGCGCACACGCACACGCACACACACACACACACACACACACACACACACACACACACACACACACACAGGGGTCTGATCTAATAAACTGGGTAGAAGAGTATGAAGAAGAGACAAGATGGAGTAAGGCGGCTTTCAGACAGCTAGAGAACTGAAGAAATTAATGACCAATGGGAACGAACACAGGTTTTGAAAGGCTTGTAATATCCATTATCTGAAACACACAAACAGGCAAATTAAAGGAAAATAATGGAGTAAGATCCAGATTTGTATTGGCAAACTTGATCTGCCTATATACAGTACCACCTGTTACTGCAAGTTGAGCATGACATGAGCAGTAGACAGGCAGTGTTGTCGCTTATGTCATAACTAAAGTGTTAGAGCCATACTGCTGAAGATCAGCTTTGAACGTTTTCAAATCAAATCAAATGTTATTGGTCCCATACACATGGTTAGCAGATGTTATTGGTCACATACCCATGGTTAGCAGATGTTTTTGCGAGTGTAGCGAAATGCTTCTGCTTTAAGTTCCGACAGTGCAACAATATCTAACAAGTAATCTAACAATTCCACAACAACTACCTAATACAGACAAATCTAGGTCAAGAATTTGTATATGTAAATATATGGATGAGCAATGACTGAGCGGCATAGGCAAGATGCAATAGATGGTATTAAATACAGGATATACATATGGGATGAGTAATGCAAGATATGTAAACATCATTATTAAAGTGGCATTAATAAAGTGACCAGTGATCCATTTGTTGGAGTGGCCAATGATCTCAAGTCTGTATGTAGGCAGCAGCCTCTGTGTTAGTGATGGCTGTTTAACAGTCTGATGGCCTCTGTCCCAGCTTTGATGCACTTGTACTGACGTCGCTTTCTGGATGGTAGTAGGGTGAACAGGCCGTGGCCTTCCTGTGACATCGGGTGCTGTAGGTGTCCTGGAGGGCAGGTAGTTTGCCCCCGGTGATGCGTTGTGCAGACTACACCACCCTCTGGAGACCCCTGCAGTTGTGGGTGGTGTGGTTGCCATACCAGGTGATGCTACAGCCCGACAGGATGCCCTCAATTGTGTATCTGTAAAAGTTTGTGAGGGTTTTAGGTGACACGCCACATTTCTTCAGCCTCCTGGGTTTGAAGATGCGCTGCTGCACCTTCTTCACCACACTGTCTGTGTGGGTGGATCATTTCAGTTTGTCCGTGATGTGTACGCCGAGGAACTTAAAACTTTCTACCTTCTCCATTGCTGTCCCGTCGATGTGGATAGAGGGGTGCTCCCTCTGCTGTTTCCTAAAGTCCACTTTCATCCCCTTGGTTTTGTTGATGTTGAGTGAGAGATTGTATACCTGACACCACATTCCGAGTGCCCTCACCTCCTCCCAATAGGCTGTCTCGTCTTTGTTGGTGATCAGACCTCCTACTGTCTGCAAATTTGGTGATTGAGTTGGAGGTGTGCGTGGCCACGCAGTCATGGGTGAACAGGGTGTACAGGAGGGGGTTGAGCATGCACCCTTGTGGGGCCCCAGTGTTGAGGATCAGCGAAGTGGAGATGTTGTTTCCTACCTTCACCACCTGGGGGCGGCCCATCAGGAAGTCCCAGGGCCTCAAGCTTAGTGATGAGCTTGGAGGGTATTATGGTGTTGAATGCTAAGTTGTAGTCAATGAACAGCATTCTTACATAGGTGTTCCTCTTGTCCAAATGGGATAGGGCAGTGTGCAGTGTGATGGCAATTGCATTGGACCTATTGGGGCGGTATGCAAATTACAGGTAGCCTAGGGTGACAGGTAAGGTGGAGATGATATGATCCTTGACTAGTCTCTCAAAGCACTTGTATGCATCGCAGAAGTTAGAGTGATCCAGTGTTTTGCCAGCCCGTCTACTACAATCAATATGCTGATAGAATTTAGGTAGCCTTGTTCTCAAATTTGCTTTGTTAAAATCCCCAGCTACAATAAATACAGCCTCAGGATATATGGTTTCCAGTTTGCATAGAGTCCAGTGAACTTCCTTGAGGGCCGTCGTGGTATCGGCTTGAGGGGGGGATACACACGGCTGGGACAATAACCGCCGAGAATTCTCTTGGGAGATAATAGGGGTGCTTTGGGTGGTTCGAACAAAGGAACCGCTTCGGGAAAGTCGTATTCCTCGCCGTAGCGCTGGAAAGTTGATGTCGCTCTGATATCCAATAGTTCTTCCCGGCTGTATGTAATAACACTTAAGATTTTCTGGGCTAACAATGTAAGAAATAATACGTAAAAAAACGAAATACTACATAGTTTCCTAAGGACTCGAAGCGAGACGACCTTCTCTGTCAGCACCACCTTGCTACTTCAATGAACTGTTCTCATTTAGAGTCAACGCTTAGGATACATTAGAGATTTGTTGTGCCTAATTAGGCTGTCATTTGAATCCAATAGAAAGTGCAGTGATCACCATTAGACATTATTTGTATTGAAGCGCCTTCCTCAGAACAGGATCACTATAGTGGACGGTATGCTGCTCACACATCCTTTTCAACAGCGCTACAATCAGAGGTATAGCTTGCAAGTGTGTTCATTTCCTGGTGAAGTACCTGTTTACATCTGCATCCAAAATGGCACCCTATTCACTATGTAGTGCACTATTTTTTACCAGGGCCATAGGGTTAGTGCACTACTTTTGACCAGGGCTATAGGGTAGTAGTGCACTACTTTTGAACAGGACTATAGGGTTAGCGCACTACTCCATAAAAATGAGAAATAAGAAGAAAATGAGTGAGTAAGAAGCTATATACAGGGTCAGTTCCAATACCATATTTATGTGCAGGGATGGAGGTAGATGCAGTTGAAGTCAGACATTTACATACACCTTAGCCAAATACATTTAAACTCAGTTTTTCACATTTCCTAACATTTAATCCTAGTAAAACTTCACTGTCTTAGGTCAGTTAGGATCACCAGTTTATTTTAAGAATGTGAAATGTCAGAATAATAGTAGAGAGAATTATTTATTTCAGCTTGTATTTCTTTCATCACATTCCCAGTAGGTCAGAATTTTACATACACTCAATTCTTGGTAGCATTGCCCTTAAATTGTTTAACTTGGGTCAAACTGAATTTTGGCCCATTCCTCCTTGCAGAGTTGGTGTAACTGAGTCAGGTTTGTAGGCCTCCGTGCTCGCACATGCTTTTTCAGTTCTGTCCGCAAATTTTCTATGGGATTGAGGTCAGAGCTTTGCGATGGCCACTCCAATATCTTGACTTTGTTTTCCTTAAGCCATTTTGCCACAACTTTGGAAGTATGCTTGGGGTCATTGTCCATTTGGAAGACTCATTTCCGACCAAGCTTTAACTTCCTGACTGATGTCTTGAGATGTTGCTTCAATATATCCACATAAATTGATGATGCCATCTATTTTGTGAAGTACACCAGTCCCTCCTGCAGCAAATCACCCCCACAACATGATGCTGCCACCCCCGTGCTTTGCGGTTGGGATGGTGTTCTCCGGCTTGCAAGCCTCCCCCTTTTTCCTCCAGACATAACAATGGTCATTATGGCCAAACAGTTACATTTTTGTTTCATCAGACCAGAAGACATTTCTCCAAATGTACGATCTTTGTCCACATGTGCAGTTGCAAACCATAGTCTGGCTTTTTTATGGCAGGTTTGAAGCAGTGGCTTCTTCCTTGCTGAGAGACCTTTCAGGTTATGTCGATATAGATCTTTACTGTGGATATAGAAACTTTTGGTCTTTACTGTGGATATACTTTTGTACCTGTTTCCTCCAGCATCTTCACAAGGTCTTGTGCTGTTGTTCTGGGATTGATTTGCACTTTTCGCACCAAAGTACGTTCATCTTTAGGAGACAAAATGCATCTCCTTCCTGAGTGGTATGACAGCTGCGTGGTTCCATGGTGTTTATACTTGCGCACTATTGTTTGTACAGATGAACGTGGTACGTTCAGGCATTTGGAAATTGCTCCCAAGGATGAACCAGACTTGTGGAGGTCTACATTTTTTTCTGAGATCTTGGCTGATTTCTTTAGATTTTTCCAATGATGTCAAGCAAAGAGGCACTGAGTATGAAGGTGGGCCTTTAAATACATCCACAGGTACACCTCCAATTGACTCAAGTGATGTCAATTAGCCTATCAGAAGCTTCTAAAGCCATGACATAATTTTCTGGATTTTTCCAAGCTGTTTAAAGGCACAGTCAATTTAGTGTATGTACACGTCTGACCCACTGGAATACAATGATACAATGAATTATAAGTGAAATAATCTGTCTGTTAACAATTGTTGGAAAAATGACTTGTGTCATGCACAAAGTAGATGTCCTAACTGACTTGCCAAAGCTATAGTTTGTTAACAAGAAATTTGTGGAGTGGTTGAAAAACTAAGTGTAAGTAATCTTCCGACTTCAACTGTATGTACAGGGGTAAGGTGTATAGAGTCCTGCGTGTGTATAGAGTCCTGTGTATAGAGTGTTCATAGAGACAGCACAAAAAATATGAATAAAACAAGGGTCAACTCAGACAGTCTGTGTAGCCATTTTGTTAGCTATTTATTTAGCAGTGTTATGGCTTGGGGATGTAAGCTGTTCAGGGACAAGTTACAAACTTCATTTCGAAGTGCATCAATGTAAATATTCAATGCGTTGCATCTGCTATGTTACTTAACGATGACAGCTCCTTGAATCTCTCCATCAATCAGAGACAGTGCTGCTGTAAAAAAAGATGTCTCTTAGATGGCAGTTACTCCCAAACCACCAGTAGATCCAGTAGATCCAGTAGATCCAGTGGATACAGTGGATACAGTAGATACAGTGGATACAGTGGATACATTGGATCCAGTAGATCCAGTGGATACAGTGGATACAGTAGATACAGTGGATACAGTGGATACATTGGATACAGTAGATACAGTGGATACAGTAGATACAGTGGATACAGTAGATACAGTGGATACATTGGATACAGTAGATACTGCGGATACAGTAGATACAGTAGATACGGTGGATACAGTAGATACAGTAAATACAGGGGATACAGTAGATACAGTGGATACATTGGATACAGTAGATACTGCGGATACAGTAGATACAGTGGATACAGTAGATACGGTGGATACAGTAGATACAGTAAATACAGGGGATACAGTAGATACAGTGGATACATTGGATACAGTAGATACAGTGGATACATTGGATACAGTAGATACAGTGGATACAGTAGATACAGTAGATACGGTGGATACAGTAGATATGGTAGATACAGTGGATACAGTAGATACAGTAGATACAGTGGATACAGCAGATACGGCGGATACGGTAGATACAGTGGATACAGTAAATACGGTGGATACAGTAGATACAGTAAATACAGGGGATACAGTAGATACAGTGGATACATTGGATACAGTAGATACAGTGGATACAGTAGATACAGTAGATACAGTGGATACAGTAGATACAGTGGATACAGTGGATACAGTAGATACGGTAGATACAATGGATACAGTAGATACAGTGAATACAGGGGATACAGTAGATACAGTAGATACGGCAGATACAGTAGATACAGTGGATACAGTAGATACAGTGGATACATTGGATACAGTAGATACGGTGTATACAGTGGATACAGTAGATACTGCAGATACAGTAGATACAGTGGATACAGTGGATACGGTAGATCCAGTGGATACAGTAGATCCAATGGATACAGTAGATACAGGGAATACAGTAGATACAGTGGATACAGTAGATACAGTGGATACAGGAGGATACAGTAGATACAGTAGATTCAGTGGATACAGTGGATACAGTGGATATAGTAGATTCAGTGGATACAGTGGATACATTGGATATAGTAGATACAGTAGATACAGTGGATACAGTAGATACAGTAGATACAGTAGATACAGTGGATACAGTAGATATGGTAGATACGGTAGATACAGTAGATACAGTGGATACATTGGATACAGTAGATACAGTGGATACATTGGATATAGTAGATACAGTAGATACAGTGGATACAGTAGATACAGTAGATACGGTGAATACAGTAGATACGGTAGATACAGTGGATACAGTAGATACGGTGGATACAGTAGATACGGTGGATACAGTAGATACATTGGATACAGTAGATACAGTAGATACAGTAGATACAGTAGATACAGTGGATACATTGGATACAGTAGATACAGTAGATACAGTAGATACAGTGGATACAGGGGATACAGGGGATACAGTAGATCCAATAGATCCAGTAGATACTATTACAAGCTCTAACATCAGCACTATCAACAGAGAGAAAGAATGGTACTAGTTAAGGAACAATTGAGGCCTGGACAAATACACTTGACTCTGTAAAGAATCATTTTAGCTAAACCATAACACATAACAATAAACAATCTATAAAGCCCAACACATATATAGAAAAAAATATATATATACAGTAACAGTCAAGTTTGGACACACCTACTCATTCAAGTGTTTTTCTTTATTTTTTACTATTTTCTACAAGCAACGTGTGGTTACTTTGAAGAATATCAAATGTAAAATATATGTTGATTTGTTTAACACTTTTTTGGTTAGTACATGATTCCATATGTGTTATTTCATAGTGTTGATGTCTTAACAATTATTATACAATGTAGAAAATAGTACAAATAAAGAAAAACCCTGGAATGAGTAGTTGTGGGTGGGAATAGGGTGCCCTGTGGGACTAGGATGCCCTTTGGGACTAGGGTGCCCTTTAGGAATAGGGTGCCCTTTAGGAATAGGGTGCCCTTTAGGAATAGGGTGCCCTTTGGGAATAGGGTGCCATTTAGGAATAGGGTGCCCTGTGGGAATAGGATGCCCTGTGGGAATAGGGTGCCCTTTGGGAATAGGGTGCCCTTTGGGAATAGGGTGCCCTTTAGGAATAGGGTGTCCTTCAGGAATAGGGTGCCATTTAGGAATAGGGTGCCCTGTGGGAATAGGATGCCCTGTGGGAATAGGGTGTCCTTTGGGAATAGGGTGCCCTTTGGGAATAGGGTGCCCTTTGGGAATAGGGTGCCCTTTAGGAATAGGGTGCCCTTTAGGAATAGGGTGCCCTTTGGGAATAGGATGCCCTGTGGGAATAGGGTGCCCTTTGGGAATAGGGTGCCCTTTAGGAATAGGGTGCCCTTTAGGAATAGGGTGTCCTTTAGGAATAGGGTGCCCTTTAGGAATAGGGTGCCCTTTGGGAATAGGGTGCCCTTTGGGAATAGGGTGCCCTTTGGGAATAGGGTGCCCTTTAGGAATAGGGTGCCCTTTGGGAATAGGGTGCCATTTAGGAATAGGGTGCCCTGTGGGAATAGGATGCCCTGTGGGAATAGGGTGCCCTTTGGGAATAGGGTGCCCTTTGGGAATAGGGTGCCCTTTAGGAATAGGGTGCCCTTTAGGAATAGGGTGCCCTTTAGGAATAGGGTGCCCTTTGGGAATAGGGTGCCCTTTGGGAATAGGGTGCCCTTTGGGAATAGGGTGCCCTTTAGGAATAGGGTGCCCTTTAGGAATAGGGTGCCCTTTAGGAATAGGGTGCCCTTTGGGAATAGGGTGCCCTTTGGGAATAGGGTGCCCTTTGGGAATAGGGTGCCCTTTGGGAATAGGGTGCCCTTTGGGAATAGGGTGCCCTTTAGGAATAGGGTGCCCTTTAGGAATAGGGTGCCCTTTAGGAATAGGGTGCCCTTTAGGAATAGGGTGCCCTTTAGGAATAGGGTGCCCTTTAGGAATAGGGTGCCCTTTAGGAATAGGGTGCCCTTTGGGAATAGGGTGCCCTTTGGGAATAGGGTGCCCTTTAGGAATAGGGTGCCCTTTAGGAATAGGGTGCCCTTTAGGAATAGGGTGTCCTTTAGGAATAGGGTGCCCTTTAGGAATAGGGCGCCCTTTGGGAATAGGGTGCCCTTTGGGAATAGGGTGCCCTTTAGGAATAGGGTGCCCTTTAGGAATAGGGTGACATTTCGGGAATAGGGTGACATTTCGGGAATAGGGTGCCATTTGGGAATAGGTTGCAATTTGGGACTAGTGTTCCCATTTGGGAATAGTGTTCCCTTTGGGAATAGGGTGCCATTTGGGAATAGGTTTTCATTTGGGACTAGTGTTCCCATTTGGGAATAGGGTGCCATTTGGGAATAGTGTTCCCTTTTGGAATAGGGTGCCATTTATCTCATGCACAGACAATTTCCAGAGGTCTTAGTGTGAGATGAGTTCCTTTCCAACCTTTTGTCTCCATGGTAGCATGCCTCAGCGCTGGACAGCTCCAAGCTTTTCGTCTGAGACACAAGGGTAATAGATTTCTCTCTGTTTGGACACCCTGCCATGCCGACTCCCAAGATCAAACACAGAAGTGATCATCTTGTTTTGCCACCGTGAACTCCACGCTGACACCCAAAGGCTTTATAGTGGTGCTTGGATAGAAGAAGAAACATTTTAAATCAAATGCTTCCTACGAATGCATGGCCATTGGAGGGAAGGAAGGAGAAAAGAGAGCGAGAGAGAGAGCTGAGAGAGAGAGCGAGAGTGAGTGAGAGAGCGAGAGACAGGTGCGCTCGAGAGAGACAGGCGCGCTCGAGAGAGACAGGCGCGCGTGAGAGAGAGAGAGAGAGAGACAGGCACGCGAGAGAGAGACAGGCGTGAGTGAGAGAAATGCAGGCGCGGTGCGTTCGAGAGAAACGGAAACGGTGACCCAAAAGAAATATCAGAGGTGATAGTAATGAGAAGAAAAGTAGGTGGAACATGAATTATGTTGCAGTGCAAGGTAATGGCAATGGTAGCCATGGAGGGTGGGTGTCCAGCAGTGGAGGCTGCTCAGGGGAGAACGGCTCATAATAATGGTTGGAATGGAGTAGAATGGATATAATGGAATGGTATCAAACCCATGAAAACCATGTTGTTGATAACATGGCATTTACTCCATTCCAGCCATTATTATGAGCCGACCTCCCCTCAGCAGCCTCCACTGGTGTCCAGTCTGATGAAATGGGACAAAGGATGGATAGCTAGCTAGCTGAGCATACATGTGCACAATCACCAGATTAAATAAGTAAGAAGACAACCTGTTGTTGTGAGACACATTCTGATGACAAGACAAGAATTGAAACAGGGGTTACTACATGTAGAATTGATATTCTCAATGTTGTTATCTGTTATCATCCTTTGATCCTGAGATGATGTTTTTTCTCCTAGGACTACAACTGAGATGATGTTTTTTCTCCTAGGACTACAACTGAGATTATGGTTTTTCTCCTAGGACTACAACTGAGATTATGGTTTTTCTCCTAGGACTACAACTGAGATGATGTTTTTTCTCCTAGGACTACAACTGAGATGATGTTTTTTCTCCTAGGACTACAACTGAGATTATGGTTTTTCTCCTAGGACTAAACAAAATTAAATAAAATTGCATTTGAATACTGACAGTGAAATGTAACCAACAATGCAGTTCTAAGAAAAAAAAGTGTTAAGAATGTACTTACTAAAATAAACTGTAGTAAAAAATTAATAAAATAAAAAATAAGAAAAATAACCAATAATTAAGGAGCAAAAATAAAATAACAATAGCAAGGCTATATACAGAGGGTACCAGTACAGAGTCAGTCTGCGGGGGCACCGGTTAGTTAAGATAATTGAGGTAATTTGTACATGTAGGTAGAGGTAAAGTGACTATACATTGATAATAAACAGAGTAGCAGCAGCGTACAAATGGGGGTGGGGAGGTACAATGCAAATAGTCCGGTAGCCATTTGACTAGATGTTCAGGAGTCTTATGGCTTGGGGGTAGAAGCTGTTAAGAAGCCTCTTGGACCTAGACTTTGTGCTCCAGTACCCTCGCCATGCGGTAGCAGAGAGAACAGTCTATGACTAGGGTGGCTGGGGTCTTTGCCATTTTTTGGGGCTTTCCTCTGACACCACCTGGTATAGGGTAGCCTAGTGGTTAGAGCTTTGGACTAGTAACAGGAACGTTGCAAGTTCAAACCCCCGAGCTGACAAGGTACAAATCTGTTGTTTTTCCCCTGAACAGGCAGTTAACCCACTGTTCCTAGGATGTCATTGAAAATAAGAATTTGTTCTTAACTGACTTGCCTAGTTAAATAAAGGTAATAAAGCTTGGCCCCAGTGATGTACTGGGTCGTACACATTACCCTCTGTAGTGCCTTGCGGTTGGAGACCAAGCAGTTGCCATACCAGGTGGTGATGCAACCAGGCAGGATGCTCTCGATTGTGCAGCTGTATAACATTTGGAGGATCTGACGACCCATGCCAAATCTTTTCAGTCTCCTGAGGGGGAACGGGTTTTGTCGTGCCCTCTTTATGACTGTCTTGGTGTGCTTGGACCATGTTAGTTTGTTGGTGATGTGGACACCAAGGAACTTGAAGCTCTCAACCTGCTCCACTACAGCTCCATCGATGAGAATGGGGGCATGCTCAGTCCTCCTTTTCCTGTAGTCCACAATCATCTCTTTGTCTTGATCACGTGGGAGAGGTTGTTATCCTGGCACCACATTGCCAGGTCTCTGTCTAATCGTTGTCGGTGATCAGCCCTACCATTGTTGTGTCATCAGCAAACTTCATGATGGTGTAGGAGTCTTGCTTGGATGCCGTCATGGGGGAACAGAGAGTACAGGAGGGGACTGAGCATGCACCCTGAGTTGCCTCCATGTTGAGGATCATCGTGGCAGATGTGTTGTTACCTACCCTTACCACCTGGGAGCAGACCGTCAAGAAGTCCAGGATCCAGTTGCAGAGTGCATTGAGGGCACTACGGTGTTGTGCCATGAGCTGTAGTCAATGAATAGCATTCTCATGTAGGTGTTCCTTTTGTCCAGGTGGGAAAGGGCAGTGTAGAGTACATTACAGACTGCATCATCTGTGGATCTGTTTGGGCGGTATGCAAATTGAGGTGGGTCTAGGGTTTCTGGGATAATGGTGTTGATGTAAGCCATGACCAGCCTTTCAAAGCACTTCATGGCTGCAGATGTGAGTGCTACAGTTCAGTAGTCATTTAGGCAGGCTACCTTGGTGTTCTTGGGAACAGGGACTATGGTGGTCTGCTTGAAACATGTTGATATTACAGACTCGGTCAGGGATAGGTTGAAAATGTCACTGAAGACAATTGCCAGTTGGTCAATCTCAGTTTGTGGTGGTAAATAGACAGCTACGAAAGATATAGATGAAAACTCTCTTGATAAATAGCGTGGTTTACAGCTTATCATGAGTTACTCTACCTCAGGCGAGCAAAACCTTGAGACTTGCTTAATATTAGATTTCATGGACCAGCTGTTATTTACAAATAGACAAATAGATCTTGCCGATGGACCGAAAACCCAGCCAGCTGTATGTTACTCATGTCGTTGTTCAACCACGACTCGGTGAAACATAAGATATTACAGTTTTTAATGACCCGTTGGTTAGATAGTCATGATCGGAGCTAATCCATTTTATTATCAAATGAATGCACGTTGGCTAAAAGGACTGATGGTAGAGGGGGATTACACACTCGCCGTCAGATCCTTACAAGACACCGCGATCTACGTCCCCGATATCTCCGTCTCTTTCTCATGCGAATGACAGGGATGTTTGCCTTGTCAGGTGTATGAAGTAAATCCTTCGCATCCTACTCGTTAAAGAAAAAATCTTTGTCCAGTACAAGGTGAGTAATCGCTGTCCTGATATCCAGAAGCTCTTTTCAGTCATAAGAGACAATGGCAGAAACATTATGTACAAAATAAGTTACAAATAACACAAACAAAACACAATAGCACAATTGATTAGGAGCCCGTAAAATGGCAGCCATCTCCTCCGGCGCCATCAAGACTATAACTGAGATTATGTTTTTTTCTCCTTGGACTACAACTGAGATGGTGAATTTTCTCCTAGGAAAACAACTGAGATGGTGAATTGTCTCCTCGGACTGCAAGTTTTTTCTCCTAGGACGACAACTGAGATTGTGTTTTTTCTCCTAGGACGACAACTGAGATTATGTTTTTTCTCCTAGGACTACAACTGAGATCAGGTTCTTTTCTCCTAGGACTACAACTGAGATTGTGTTTTTTCTCCTAGGACTACAAATGAGATTGTGTTTTTTCTCCTAGGACTACAACTGAGATTGTGTTTTTTCTCCTAGGACTACAACCGAGATCAGGTTTTTTCTCCTGCCAACAGTCTCTTGTTTTAACAACCTCATCCTTCTTTTCCTCAAACCAGACAAAGTTTCCCTTCCAAATCAGACATCAGTTTCCACTGTATGTATCTCCAGCTATGCTGTTCTGTACATGTTTCCCTTGCTTAAAATACAGATTTCAAATCCACCCATGGCTACACCAGAGAAGCAGCTGCACATGAGTCCATTGTTTCTCTCTGCTTCGGCATCTGACCGGTGCTCTGGCCTTGATGAGATTCTCGCCAGCCGGATGAAGACACTGTCTGGCCTTGATGAGATTCTAACCAGCCGGATGAGGACACTGTCTGGCCTTGATGAGATTCTCACCAGCCGGATGGAGACACTGTCTGGCCTTGATGAGATTCTAACCAGCCGGATGAGGACACTGTCTGGCCTTGATGAGATTCTCACCAGCCGGATGGAGACACTGTCTAGCCTTGATGAGATTCTCACCAGCCGGATGGAGACACTGTCTGGCCTTGATGAGATTCTCACCAGCCGGATGGAGACACTGTCTGGCCTTGATGAGATTCTCACCAGCCGGATGGAGACACTGTCTGGTATTGATAAGATTCTAACCAGTCGGATGGAGACTGTCTGGCCTTGATGAGTTTCTCACCAGCCGGATGAGGACAGTGTCTGGCCTTGATGAGATTCTCACCAGCCGGATGGACACACTGTCTGGTATTGATGAGATTCTCACCAGCAGGACTGTCTGGCCTTGTTGAGATTCTAACCAGCTGGATGGAGACACTGTCTGGCCTTGTTGAGATTCTAACCAGCTGGATGGAGACACTGTCTGGCCTTGTTGAGATTCTAACCAGCTGGATGGAGACACTGTCTGGCCTTGATGAGATTCTCACCAGCCGGATGAAGACAATGTCTGGCCTTGATGAGATTCTCACCAGCTGGATGGAAACACTGTCTGGCCTTGATGAGATTCTCACCAGCCGGATGGAGAAACTCTCTCTCCTTGATGAGATTCTCACCAGCTGGATGGAAACACTGTCTAGTTTGAACTTCAGCCGTGATGACAGCAATATTTGAAAGAGAGAGAGAGAGAGAGAGAGGCAGACCTGGGGAAAATAAAAGCATACTTTGGCTGACAGGACGAGAAGCAGGCAGCCGTAAAGGAAAAGGACAATCTGAACGACAGTGCGCTTTGTAGGGAAGAGGGAGTTCAACGAAGAGTGAGAAAGAAAAGAGAAGATGAGTAGTCTGGTGCTGTGAAGATTCCCTCCATTGTTTCTCCTCAGTCAAGGTCACTTTACTTTCCGCATTGTGGAGCCCAAGTGTCTCCTCTGTCAGGGATTTGATGAATGTCTCATCCTGGTCAGACGTTGTGGGCGCCATATGAGAATGAATGTTTGCCAGACTCCTCTGCACTACCTTCCTCATGTGAGAGTTATGATCTTTTCCAATTAAAAGTAAAGTAATTCAGTTGTCAGTGAGTAGTAATGGAAATTCATATGCTTCCCAATTCTATTTGCTCCACAAGTCCAGTCACCACACCCTAAAGGTGATATGATGGAAATGGATGACCCCGTACATTAAACCAATCACCTTCTGATTAATGTTAAATACTCAGAGAGGAGGTACTGATGTCATTAAAAGCTTAACAGCAACGGACAACTAAAGAATTCCAAGCAGGTCCAATGTCTATGGCAGAGAATGGAGTGAGGTATGAAGGGAAGTGGTCCCTATGGGGCGGCAGGGTAGCCTAGTTGTTAGAGCGTTGGACTAGTGACCGGAAGGTTGCAAAGTTCAAACCCCCGAGCTGGCAAGGTACAAATCTGTCGTTCTGCCCCTGAACAGGCAGGTAACCCATTGTTCCTAGACCGTCATTGAAAATAAGAATTTGTTCTTAACTGACTTGCCTGGTTAAATAAAGGTAAAATAAAATAAAATGGAGAGGTTTAGGCAGATAAAGGGGTTACATTGGGAATTCATGTGGGGTAGCACTATATGGGGGGGTTAGATTATGGCTGAGCCAGGGATAAACCTAAGGGTTAGGGTTATCGCTAGAGATGCTAGGGTTGAGCCGGGGTGTGGACATGAAGCTAGGGTTAGTGTTATCGCTAGAGATGCTAGGGTTGAGCTGGGGTCTTGACATGAAGCTAGGGTTAGGGTTATCGCTAGGGTTGAGCCGGGGTGTGGACATGAAGCTAGGGTTAGGGTTATCACTAGGGTTGAGCCGGGGTGTGGACATGAAGCTAGGGTTAGGGTTATCGCTAGGGTTGAGCCGGGGTGTGGACATGACGCTAGAGTTAGAGTTATCGCTAGGGTTGAGCCGGGGTGTGGACATGAAGCTAGGGTTAGAGTTATCGCTAGGTTTGAGCCGGGGTGTGGACATGAAGCTAGGGTTAGAGTTATCGCTAGTGTTGAGCCGGGGTGTGGACATGAAGCTAGGGTTAGGGTTATCACTAGGGTTGAGCCGGGGTGTGGACATGAAGCTAGGGTTAGGGTTATCGCTAGGGTTGAGCCGGGGTGTGGACATGACGCTAGAGTTAGAGTTATCGCTAGGGTTAAGCCGGGGTGTGGACATGAAGCTAGGGTTAGGGTTATCGCTAGGGTTGAGCTGGGGTGTGGACATGAAGCTAGAGTTAGAGTTATCGCTAGTGTTGAGCCGGGGTGTGGACATGAAGCTAGGGTTAGGGTTATCACTAGGGTTGAGCTGGGGTGTGGACATGAAGCTAGGGTTAGAGTTATCGCTAGTGTTGAGCCGGGGTGTGGACATGGAGCTAGGGTTAGGGTTATTGCTAGGGTTGAGCCGGGGTGTGGACATGAAGCTAGGGTTAGAGTTATCGCTAGGTTTGAGCCGGGGTGTGGACATGAAGCTAGGGTTAGGGTTATTGCTAGAGATGCTAGGGTTGAGCCGGGGTCTGGACATGAAGCTAGGGTTAGGGTTATCGCTAGGGTTGAGCCGGGGTGTGGACATGAAGCTAGGGTTAGAGTTATTGCTAGGGTTGAGCCGGGTTGTGGACATGTGATGACATCACATGCCCCAGGTACATTCAAAATCACTTGGCAATCATGTTGCCTAGAGCATTGGGCCAGTAACCAAAAGGTTGCTCGGTCGAATCCCTGAGCTGACAAGGTCAAAATCTGGCGTTCTGCATCTGAACAAGGCAAGGCAATTTACAGTTGAATTTGGAAGTTTACATACACCTTAGCCAAATACATTTAAACTCAGTTTTTCACAATTCCTGACATTTAATCCTAGTAAAAATTCCCGGTCTTAGGACAGTTAAGATCACCACTTTATTTTAAGAATGTGAAATTGTCCATTTGGAAGACCCATTTGTGACCAAGCTTTAACTTTCTGACTGATGTCTTGAGATGTTGCTTCAATATATCCACATAATTTTCCTTCCTCATGATGCCATCTATTTTGTGAAGTACACCAGTCCCCCCTGCAGCAAAGCACCCCCACAACATGATGCTGCCACCCACGTGCTTCACTGTTGGGATGGTGTTCTTCGGCTTGCAAGCCCCCCCTTTTCCTCCAAACATAAAAATGGACATTATGGCAAAACAGTTCTATTTTTGTTTCATCAGACCAGAGGAAATTCTCCAAAAAGTACGATCTTTGTCCCCATGTGCAGTTGCAAACTGTCGTCTGGATTTTTTTATGGCGGTTTTGGAGCAGTGGCTTCTTCCTTGCTGAGCGGCCTTTCAGGTTATGTCAATATAGGACTCTGTGGATGTACAGATGTACAGTATGTAAGCACTTTACTGTATTTGCGCACAGTGTGGTGAAGATCCAACCTTTCATCCATATCTGTCCCTGATTACGCGTAGGCGTAATCATTTGTTGTCAGGTAAATACTTTATCATGAAAAAGGAGGAACAGATTTCTCATAGGAGGAGCTTCTCGCAAATAAAGACAGTTTGTCATTTAGCTGCTGCTTATTGGATTCGCTCCTCGTCGTTAGTTTTCCTCTCAGGGCGAGCGGCTTTAAGAATGCAGTACATTCCCTTCCGAGGGTGTTTGTTCATTCAGGAAGAACCCTCCTGCTTCTGCTGTTGGCCTCCAAATGAGTGTTTTAAGCAGAAAATCAATAAAGGGGGCACAGTGTGGTCTTCATTCCCTCCCTGCTCTACTGTCCTCACTTATCATCACAACTCTCTCTTTCTCTCCTCCTCCATCTTTTCTCTGTGCCCATTTCTCTCTGAAACTGCCGTGCTGCTTGAACACAAACAAGCAAAAACAGACATTTATGGATCATGCAGACACATACAGACACAAATACAAACAATAATTCACCATACAACCTGTATGTTTAAGGATAATAGCAGTATATTAGCTAGTAGCCAAACCTTTGAGTGAAACACTTGTTTCCAACCTTGTCCTATTGCTCACTGATGATAGAACAGATGGATTGTCTGAGAATGACCATGGACATTCTAGAAGCTCAGTGATGCTGACATGAGAATGACCATGGGCATTCTAGAAGGTCAGTGATGCTCAATGGAGAATGACCATGGACATTCTAGAAGGTCAGTGATGCTGACAGGAGAATGACCATGGACGTTCTAGAAGGTCAGTGATGCTGATAGGAGAATGACCATGGACGTTCTAGAAGGTCAGTGATGCTGATAGGAGAATGACCATGGACGTTCTAGAAGGTCAGTGATGCTGACAGGAGAATGACCATGGACGTTCTAGAAGGTCAGAGATGCTCACTGGAGAATGACCATGGACCTTCTAGAAGGTCAGTGATGCTGACAGGAGAATGACCATGGACGTTCTAGAAGGTCAGTGATGCTGACAGGAGAATGACCATGGACGTTCTAGAAGGTCAGTGATGCTGACAGGAGAATGACCATGGACGTTCTAGAAGGTCCGTGATGCTGACAGGAGAATGACCATGGACGTTCTAGAAGGTCAGAGATGCTGACAGGAGAAGAAAGAGTAAATATGGGTAAAACTGACCATTCACCACGCCTCCCTTTTCATAACAATTTCTTTCTCAGCAACATCTTTCTAAGACTGCCCTTAGCACGGCTACACAAAGTTTTGGGTAGTTGTTCAATGTCTTCTCAGGGGATTAAGCCATCTATAGAAGTTGCATTTCTCCCTCACTGGCACTTCTTGGTCTAAGTAAGTCTAATAACTGAGCAACTTTGCAAAAACGGCGTGAGACAAATTGGGAGCAACACCAATATACAGTTGAAGTCGGAAGTTTACATAGACCTTAGCCAAATACATTTAAACTCAGTTTTTCACAATTCCTGACATTTAATCATAGTAAAAATGTCCTGTCTTAAATCAGTTAGGATCACCACTTCATATTAAGAATGTGAAATGTCAGAATAATAGCAGAGAGAATGATTTATTTCAGCTTTTATTTCATTCTTTCATCAAAAGTTGAAATACACTCAATTAGTATTTGGTAGCATTGCCTTTAAATTGTTTAACTTGGGTCAAATGTTTTGGGTAGCCTTCCACAAGCTTCCCACAATAAGTTGGGTGAATTTTGGCCCATTCCTCCTCATAACTGAGTCAGGATTGTAGGCCTCCTTGCTCGCACATGCTTTTTCAGTTCTGCCCACAAATTTTCTATAGGACTGAGGTCAGGGCTTCGTGATGATCACTCCAATACCTTGACTTTGTTGTCCTTAAGCCATTTTGCCACAACTTTGGAAGTATGCTTGGGGTCATTGTCCATTTGGAAGACCCATTTGTGACCAAGCTTTACCTTCCTGACACGCCTCTCTCTTTTGGTTAGGCCAGGGTGTGACTAGGGTGGGCATTTTAGATTCTTTATTTCTATGTTTTGTATTTCTTTGTTTTGGCTGGGTATGGTTCTCAATCAGGGACAGCTGTCTATCGTTGTCTCTGATTGGGAACCATACTTAGGTAGCCTTTTCCCACCTGTATTTTGTGGGTAGTTGTTTTCCGTTTTGTGTTTCTGCACCTGACAGAACTGTTCATTTTGGTCCACTTTGTTATTTTGTTTCACTGTGCAGCCGTCTTCATCGATCTTGCCAAGGCTTTCGACTCTGTCAATCACCATATTCTTATCGGCAGACTCAGTAGCCTCGGTTTTTCAGATGACTGCCTTGCCTGGTTCACCAATTACTTTGCAGACAGAGTTCAGTGTGTCAAATCGGAGGGCATGCTGTCCGGTCCTCTGGCAGTCTCTATGGGGGTGCCACAGGGTTCAATTCTCGGGCCAACTCTTTTCTCTGTATATATCAATGATGTTGCTCTTGCTGCGGGCGACTCCCTGATCCACCTCTACGCAGACGACACCATTCTATATACTTTCGGCCCGTCATTGGACACTGTGCTATCTAACCTCCAAACGAGCTTCAATGCCATACAACACTCCTTCCGTGGCCTCCAACTGCTCTTAAACGCTAGTAAAACCAAATGCATGCTTTTCAACTGATCGCTGCCTGCACCCGCATGCCCGACTAGCATCACCACACTGGATGGTTCCGACCTTGAATATGTGGACACCTATAAGTACCTAGGTGTCTGGCTAGACTGCAAACTCTCCTTCCAGACTCATATCAAACATCTACAATCGAAAATCAAATCAAGAGTCGGCTTTCTATTCCGTAACAAAGCCTCCTTCACTCACGCTGCCAAGCTTACCCTAGTAAAACTGACTATCCTACCGATCCTCGACTTCGGCGATGTCATCTACAAAATTGCTTCCAACACTCTTCTCAGCAAACTGGATGCAGTTTATCACAGTGCCATCCGTTTTGTCACTAAAGCACCTTATACTACCCACCACTGCGACTTATATGCTCTAGTCGGCTGGCCCTCGCTACATATTCGTCACAAGACCCACTGGCTCCAGGTCGTCTACAAGGCCATGCTAGGTAAAGCTCCGCCTTATCTCAGTTCACTGGTCACGATGGCAACACCCATCCGTAGCACGCGCTCCAGCAGGTGTATCTCACTGATCATCCCTAAAGCCAACACCTCATTCGGCCGCCTTTCGTTCCAGTACTCTGCTGCCTGTGACTGGAACGAATTGCAAAAATCGCTGAAGTTGGAGACCTTTATCTCCCTCACCAACTTCAAACATCAGCTATCTGAGCAGCTAACCGATCGCTGCAGCTGTACATAATCTATTGGTAAATAGCCCACCCATTTTCACCTACCTCATCCCCACAGTTTTTATTTATTTACTTTTCTGCTCTTTTGCACACCAATATCTCTACCTGTACATGATTATTTATCAATCCAGTGTTAATCTGCAATATTGTAATTATTCGCCTACCTCCTCGCCTTTTGCACACATTGTATATAGACTCCCCTTTTTTTTCCTACTGTGTTATTGACTTGTTAATTGTTTACTCCATGTGTAACTCTGATGTCTGTTCACACTGCTATGCTTTTTCTTGGCCAGGTCGCAGTTGTAAATGAGAACTTGTTCTCAACTAGCCTACCTGGTTAAATAAAGGTGAAAAAAAAATAAAAAAATTCAGTGTTCAGTTTTAATAAATATCATGAACACGTACAGCGCTGCGCTTTGGTCCACTCCTTCCTCAGACGAGCGTTACGCTTCCTGACTGATGTCTTGAGATGTTGCTTCAATATATCCAAATAATTCTCCATCCTCATGATGCCCCCTATTTGGTGAAGTGCACCAGTCCCTCCTGCAGCAAAGCACCCTCACAGCATGATGCTGCCACCCCCGTGCTTCACGATTGCGATGGTGTTCTTCGGCTTGCAAGCCTCCCCCTTTTTCCTGCAAACATAATGATGGTCATTATGGCCAAACAGTTTTATTTTTGTTTCATCAGACCAGAGGACATTTCTCCAAAAAGTACGATCTTTGTGTGCAGTTGCAAACCGTAGTCTGGCTTTTATTTATGGTGGTTTTGGAGCAGTGGCTTCTTCCTTGCTGAGCGGCCTTTTGGGTTATGTCGATATATGACTCGCTATACCGTGGATATAGATACTTTTGTCCCTGTTTCCTCCAGCATCTTCACAAGGTCCTTTGCTGTTGTTCTGGGATTGATTTGCACATTCCCACCAAAGTACGTTCATCTCTAGGTGACAGAACGCATCTCCTTCCTGAGCGGTATGACGGCTTCGTGGTCCCATGGTGTTTATACTTGCGTACTATTGTTTGTACAGATGAACGTGGTACCTTCAGGCATTAGGAAATTGGTCCCAAGGATAAACCAGACTTGTGGAGGTCTACAATTTTTTTCTGAGGTCTTGACTGATTTCTTTTGATTTTCCCATGAGGTCAAGCAATGAGGCACTGAATTTGGAGGCAGGCCTTGAAACACATCCACAGGTAAACCTCCTATTGACTCAAATGATGTCAATTAGCCTATCAGTATCTAAAGCCATGACGTTTTCTGGAATTTTCCAAGTTGTTTAAAGGCAGAGTCAACTTAGTGTATGTAAACTTCTGACCCACTGGAATTGTGATACAGTGAATTATAAGTGAAATAATCTGTCTGGAGACAATTGTTGAAAAATGACTTGTGTCATGCACAGAGAATATGTTCTAACAAACAAGAAATTTGTGGAGTCGTTGAAAAACGAGTTTTAATGACTCCAACCTAAGTCTATGTAAACTTCCAACTTCAACTGTATGTACTACAAATAGGCTATGCCTTTAATAGTAGACCTAATAGCCAGTGGTTAATTTGTCAATTTGGAGGTGCTGGAACAAAAAGTGAGCCCGAGAGAGGGGAGACCATGGGTAATCTGAGGTACCGGAACACATGAAGAGAAAAACTCCTTTATAATATAGCATTGCATGCATTATCATGCTTTAGCATTCTGGCATAGATCAGTAGGCGCTTGCAGAAGTTGCACACATGGGAGAGAAAAATATTGTAGCCTAGGGTTCAGGAAAGCTTTGGACTTTATAAACCCATTTCATGCACTTCTACATCATTTTAGATGACTGGAGACTTTAGCACAATATTTCTATATGATCAAAATGACAGGCTACTTTGACGCTGACAAACTGAGAATCTGAGATCAATAAAACCGATATTGTCTTCAACCCATCAACTGCCTAGACCCAGGTGTGTGGAGACACACATATTGTACAATATGAGGAGGAAATTACAGTCCTAAAAAAGCTTTTCAGTTTCACTGACTCACCCAATGATGCTAGACTCACTCACCAGGATGCTCTCATGCCAAATGTGTTTCTCTCTTGTTTTACTTGGTAAAACAATGCTTTTCCCTCAATAGACCTATTTGGAATTTGATAACTTTGTCGTCTACAGACAGACTAGTCTTCTCTTTTCAGCTGGATGCATTTTCTTTCCAACCTGTATTTTCCACTGATTGTATTTGAAATATTGGGAAAGGTCTATTTTGGCTGCATGCTGTGCACTAACATTTTCACCCTGCTCCCGACTGTTGACATGGCTCGTGATTGGGCTACACACAATCCACAGCTAGGCAATTTTTTAAAATAAACTATTGATCATCTGTGGCAGGCCTACTCCTGGTGTATTATTCGGATTTGTTTCATTTATTTCTGAACAGACAGCAGTAATTCAATGACTTTGGCAAATGTATTTCAATTTATCAGGCGTGCTGCTTCGCGCAGCCATGATTCTATAAGGAAATAAATTATGAAGTGTAACGCTGGAGAGATGAGAGTTGCATGCTCATGTCTATCAGAGTAGAGCGGGAGAGAGATCATTGAAAGTGAATCTCATTCTAGTTCTGTGTGAGATACAGGCGCGCTTCTCTCTCTCACCACAGCAATGGCCACGCGTTGGTCTATATAGGCTACAATGTTGTGCAAATCATAAACCCGGGCCGAACCAACACGCATCAATTATCAGGCCGTTTTAACATGACAATTTTTAGGCGATAGCCAAGAGAATTACAGAGGAGTCAACTTGAATTAGTCTAACTGATTGCTTTTACTATAATTTTACATTACAAGTATTTTTCAAGCCACGAGTGTTACCCGATCCTAGGAAATTAGTTCAGGAACGAAACGGTCCAAAAATGACAAGTGTCGGATCCTGCTCATATTAAACACGGCTAATAGCTACATATATATTGTATTTATTCAAGTGCAGAGGTTTGTGTTAATTGTTTTTCAAAACCAAGACATTCAACATGTTTTAATTCGTTTCTACAATACATGTGCAAATCTGCGGGGGGAAATTAAAATAATAATGCTTCTATTGTTGACGTAGACCTGGCACTGACAGTGTAAAGGTGACTTGGAAAAAACGAAATTATAATCAAGAGTGCACTGCATGGAGCATGGATGACATCTAGTGGCTAAGATATATTCAGCTGGTATGCAGATTGTTGGATTTGCGCAGCCGCAGTTTGATACTTTCCTGACTATCGTAACCAGGAAATAAATCACGGAAGTAGCTAGCTGACACATCCATGCTTCTTTAAAATAGCCGTGATATTGCAATTTCGAGATGCAAAGTGACGAGCAGAATTCGGGGATTTTATAATGCACAAATCTGAACTAATAGACATGACATTTGATTGGTAAAAGACTTGAGGAGACGTACAGTGTGGTCAACGATATCTAGCCATGGTTAGCCTACCACCAGCCGAAACCTGTGACCTCAATGACCAGTCTATAAACTACACTAACGTTACAGTATGAGCAATTCATCAACCGATGTTAATCTGCCTCAGCTAAATTCTCTCTGAGTTTCGCATCTGTCCTTGGCTCGGTTTCAGAAGAGGATCGAGTCGCTACGGTATCTGCCTGACACGTTTCGTATTTGAATGACTAGACGGGAGTCCGGAGCATGTTTCAGAAAACCTCTTTCACGACGCTGATAGTCGGGGTGTTCGTTGTGTATGTTTTGCACACTTGCTGGGTGATGTATGGCATCGTTTACACCAAACCTTGTGAGAACCCCAAATTCGAAAACTGCATCAACCCATATTTGGCAGGAAAACCAAGATTGCAGGTTTGTATGCATCATTGCAAGCTAGCTAGATGGAATGAACACTTGCCAGTCAGACAGTTGTTTTCGGTGTGGAAACTGATTCGTGAACATTTGCTGTGTTCTTTATTCCCCAATCCCAGCTGAGTATCTACACAGCCTTGCGACCCAATGCTGATGGGGGACACACCCTCATTCTCGAGGAGGAGGACTTTGATGTTGAAACCAAGTTTGAAAGGTGCAACATTTCTTACGGTGACAGGATATGGTGGTATCTATCAGTCAAGAAGCACGATGATGACCTATGGAAACTTTGTGGTAGAAACAGTCAGTGCTCTCTGGGTATTTGCAGGATGACTAGGACTTCATATTAGTAAGTCATCTGGAACCAAAACGAGTGCAGATATCTGACCACATTCCATAGTAACTGATTAACATTGAACAAACCGCATATAGAGACTACTTCAACCTGCAAAGATTGACCTCTCTCTCCCTGCTATATTTACGCAATAAGGCACAAGGGGGTTTGTGGTATATGGCCAATATACCACGGCTAAGGGATGTTCTTACGCACGACACAACTTAGAGTGCCTGGATAGAGCCCTTTGCCTTGGTTTATTTCCCATATACCACAAACCCCAGAGGTGCCTTATTGCTATTATGAACTGGTTACCAACATAATTAGAGCAGGAAAAAATAACTGTTTTGTCATATCCGTGGTATACCACGACTGTCAGCTAATCAGCATTCAGGGCTTGAACCAACCAGTTCATATTCGCCTATGTATCCCTTTTCCTAAAGGACAGTGAATGTGTCTCTCCCAAAGAAGACCTGTAAGAATGGGACGCTGTATGCCATGGTGTTTCTTCACCAGGCAGGTATGTCCCCGTGGCAGGACCCCAGACAGGTGCATCTGGTGACCCAGCTCACCACCTACATGATACCCAAACCACCAGAGGTCAGCCTGATCTCAGGGGAGGAAGCAACACAGGTCAGACTACGATTACACCGCACAATGGCTGCATTCTAAATAGCACCATATTCCCTTTTTAGTTCACTACTATGGGCTCTGGTGAAAAGTAGTGCACTATAAAGGGAGTAAAGTGATATTTGGGACGTGACCGCACAATGGCTGCATTCTAAATAGCACCATATTCCCTTTTTAGTTCACTACTATGGGCTCTGGTGAAAAGTAGTGCACTATAAAGGGAGTAAAGTGATATTTGGGACGTGACCGCACAATGGCTGCATTCTAAATAGCACCATATTCCCTTTTTAGTTCACTACTATGGGCTCTGGTGAAAAGTAGTGCACTATAAAGGGAGTAAAGTGATATTTGGGACGTGACCGCACAATGGCTGCATTCTAAATAGCACCATATTCCCTTTTAGTTCACTACTATGGGCTCTGGTGAAAAGTAATGCACTATAAAGGGAGTAAAGTGATATTTGGGACGTGACCGCACAATGGCTGCATTCTAAATAGCACCATATTCCCTTTTTAGTTCACTACTATGGGCTCTGGTGAAAAGTAATGCACTATAAAGGGAGTAAAGTGATATTTGGGACGTGACCGCACAATGGCTGCATTCTAAATAGCACCATATTCCCTTTTTAGTTTACTACTATGGGCTCTGGTGAAAAGTAGTGCACTATAAAGGGAGTAAAGTGATATTTGGGACGTGACCAACATTTACAAGATCCAAAGCAAGGCATTCATACGTCTCTTCATTATTAGGGTATGTCTGTATGCGCAGACAGTGTCTTGCCTTGGAATCAACTGTTCTGAATTGTCCCTTTATAGCATCTATTTTTAAGCAGTCTGGTACATTTTAATACCTTTCACATTGGAATGCATTTTCTGTGGAGTACATCTTTAACAAACTGTCATGCTGATTGTGATGTTCAGTTTTTCCCTGGTCTTTTTCTCTCTGATCTGCTGTGGTCATTGTGCCCAGGGCAGGCGGAGCAGCTGAAACGAAAGCCTAAAGGAGGTGACCCTGCAGTGGATCGGCCCGTGTCTCACTGGCGCTCCCGTCTCACCCTCAATGTGGTGTCAGAGGACTTTATCTTCGACAGGGACTTCCTGCCCAGCGACGTGCACCGCTACCTGCGAGTGTAAGAACGCACTTATGATACAATTCATCATACACTCATAAATGGACAGCTGGAACTAATGATACAATACACAACACCTTCTTCAGGGTGAAGAAGGCACAGTGATGCTGAAACATTGGTTTACCCAATCAATTACTGGGAGCTTGTATATAGAGTGACTCTCTTTATTTATTTTCAGAGCCTACAGTTTACTCGCCGTTAGTCACCAACTTTTTGGGGGTGTGCCAACTCTTGCTTTGTATGACAATACAACAATTCTAAGTTCCAGAGCCGATTTAAAGATGATCATCACTTCATTTATATGGAACAGTAAGACTTCACATTCTTACATGAAAGGCAGCCACGAAGAAGGTGAGGGCTAAGAAGTACAGGTTGGTTTCCACGAAAATGCCCTTGATTTCATCAGCATCTTTCTCAGTGAAGCCTGAAATCACAACAAATCAACTCATTAAAAGGCTCCCACAAGAGTACACAGCCGACCCAATTTTGACGTAATTCCTTGCCTTCGAGCGGAAATGCTTGTTTTAGGTTCCACCTCTTATACATAATCACGAATTGGGGATTGGAAAGAATGTCCTGGAGATTTCCACATGGACCGGGAAAGCATAAACGAATAGAGAACTGACAGCTGTCAAAGCCTCTTCCACTCAGACTTCATTAATGACATAACAGTAGCAATTGTTTTACTGTGTTCCAGATTTCAAAATGGAAAGAAGAGGGTGTACCTTCCACTGCTGTTTGTGGATGAGCTGAGCCACAGAGTGAAGGACTTGATGGAGATCAACAGCACCAGCACAGAACTGCCTCTCACTATCTCCTATGACACCATCTCCCTCGGGAAACTCCGCTTCTGGATTCACATGCAAGATGCCGTCTACTCTCTGCAACAATACGGTGAGTAGTACTATAGAAATAGCATTATAATTCAATATCTCTATGGCTAGTACTATGACCAAACTCATTGGGACGGTTTACCGGACACTGATCAGGCCTTGGCCTGGACAAAACATTATTTTCCATGTAGATTCTTCAATGAGATTGCTTTTTAGTCGTGACTCAGTGTAATCTGTCCGGGAAACAGCACCCATTATGCTAGTTTATACTAGTGTACGGAATTGACACTAATCTGCATAAGTCATACTACCTACCGCCAGAGGATCACAAACTGAACGACCGCATCACGAGAGTGACTTCTGTCCTATAGTTGTTACTGTTCTGTCATTAATGAAGTCTGAGGGGAAGAGGTTCAATAACTGTAGTAAGAAATACAAAATAAAATCCTTTGTTTTGTCTGTTTGAACATGCAAACTGATGTTTGATAAAGGGAGGACATAAAAATGTTTCAACTGAAAGACAATGACCAGAGCTTACCCATGATGTTGCACAACAATTTGAAGTCAATAAGTCATAGTTTAAGTCAAAGTTTGATATATTTGGGCTTGGAAGTGGGAAATCCAAAGTGGGGATTTTTTTTGTTTTTTTGTGGCAATGCGGTGTGTTTAGGATGTGCTAATACTTTGTCTTTCTTTTTAGCGCTGGGTTTTATTTGAATGTTACTATCCACCAGCATGGCATTGTTTATTCATCAGAAACACCTGCAAAGTTCTTCCTCGTTCCGACTGAGCTAAACTGCTTTTTGCCATAGTCTACACTTGGCCACCGTAGTCTACACTTGGCCACCATAGTCTACACTTGGCCACCATAGTCTACACTTGGCCACCATAGTCTACACTTGGCCACCATAGTCTACACTTGGCCACCATAGTCTACACTTGGCCACCATAGTCTACACTTGGCCACCATAGTCTACACTTGGCCACCATAGTCTACACTTGGCCAGCTGAACCATGGAGCAAATGAAAATAGGGGACGCAAACACATGTTTTTGCACCTACCCTTTTTACCAGAAAATTAACATAATAAATTGTATAATTTGTCATTTTTCACAAATTGTTGAGCTAGTCTTTATAGAACATGACCATTTCTATAAATGGTATAATTGTGTGTTATGATTGGATTTTGGGACCCTGCTCCCTCCCGTCGCCCCAAGATGGAAGTTTTTGACCACTAAAGTCTTGCTTCGCTACACGCTTCACTGCTTTGATTACGGCAGCTAAACCACAAGTGTCTATTCTATAATGAACAGGCACCCACAAAAGAAAATGTATTTTGTTGTGCAATTGTATTGGTGTTGCGTGTCCGATGCGCTCAGGGTGTTGTGACGTGTCATTTACCACGTGCATCATGAGCGAAGGCTACGCTACAATGACTATCATTTAACTGAGAACCATGAGCACGGGCTCACTTGGATTTGCTGTACAGCACCTGAAGTCTGCTAAATTATATGGATATATTGAAGCAACATCTTAAGACATCAGTCAGGAAGTTAAAGCTTGGTCGCGAATGGGTCTTCCAAATGGACAATGACCCCCAAACATACTTCCAAAATTGTGGCGAAATGGCTTAACCTCTCTGGGTTATATAGCGTCCCACCAGCCAAGATCCAGTGAAAATGCAGAGCGCCAAATTCAAATAAAATTCAACTTTCATGAAATCACACATGCAATACACCAAATTAAAGATACACTTGTTGTGAATCCAGCCAACATGTCAAATTTCAAAAAGGCTTTACGGCGAAAGCAAACGATGCTATTATCTGAGGACAGCACTAAAGTAAACAAACAACCCTCCAGGTGCGACACAAAACGCAGAAATAAAGATATAATTCATGCCTTACCTTTGACGAGCTTCTTCTGTTGGCACTTCAATATGTCATAAACATCACAAATGGTCCTTTTTGTTCGATTCATTCCGTCGATATATATATCCAAAATGTCCATTTATTTGGCGGGTTTGATCCAGAAAAACACCGGTTTCAACTTGTGCAACGTGACATTAAAATATCTCATAAGTTACCTGTAAGCTTTGTTCAAACATTTCAAACTACTTTTGTAATTCAACTTTAGGTATTTTTTAAAGTAAATAATTGATCAAATTTAAGACGGTATGATCTGTGTTCAATACCGGAGGAAAACAAAGTGTAGCTAGCTTTCAGGTCACGCGCCTCTAACAAAGAGTACACTTCCCTCGAGCCTCATTCTGAACAGTGCTGCTTCTTCATTTCTCAAAGGAAAAACCTCAACCAATTTCTAAAGAGTGTTGACATCCAGTAGAAGCGATAGGAACTGCAAGAAGGTCCCTTAGAAATCTGGATTCCCAATGAAAACCATTGAAAAGAGTGACCTCAAAAAAAAAAAATCTTAATGGTTTGTCCTCGGGGTTTCGCCTGCCAAATAAGTTCTGTAATACACAGACATGATTCAAACAGTTTTAGAAACGTCAGAGTGTTTTCTATCCAAATCTACTAATAATATGCATATCTTAGCCTCTGGGCCTGAGTAGCAGGCAGTTTACTCTGGGCACGCTTTTCATCCGGACGTGAAAATACTGCCACCTATCCCAGAGAAATTAAGGACCACAAAGTCAAGGTATTGGAGTGGCCATCACATAGGCCTTACCTCAATCCTGTAGAAAATGTGTGGGCAGAACTGAAAAGGCGTGTGCGAGCAAGGAGACCTACAAACCTGAGGTGTATGTAAACTTCTGACTTCAACTGTATAAGAAGCTTGCGTCATTCTTCAGAGATGGAACCTAAAACAATTATTTCCGCTCAATGGCAAGCAATTACGTCAAAATGGGGTCAGCTGTGCACTCTGGTGGGAGCCTTTTTAATAATTTGGTTTGTTGTGATTTCAGGCTTCACTGAGAAAGATGCTGATGAAATCAAGGGCATTTTCGTGGAAACCAACCTGTACTTCTTAGCCCTCACCTTCTTCGTGGCTGCCTTTCATGTAAGAATGTGAAGTCTTACTGTTCCATATAAATGAAGTGATGATCATCTTTTAATGTTTATATTTTAAAATGTTTAGTAACTTAGCAGTCGCTCTTATCCAGAGCGACTTACAGGAGTGCACATAGACAGATTTCTTTTCACCTAGTCGGCTCGAGGATTCTAACCAGCTAACTTTGAGGCTGTTACTGGCCCAATGGTCTTAACCGCTAGATCTACTTGCCACACACATGCATGACTGAGATTCACTAAATTATTCCTTTGTCACATTGCAACTTAAAAGCATGTTTCATTTGCAGCTCCTGTTTGATTTCCTGGCCTTCAAACATGACATCAGCTTCTGGAAGCAGAAGAAAAGCATGGTGGGAATGTCCAGCAAAGCAGGTGGGTGGACTTCTTACGAAGATGCTGTTAGGCAGGGTTGGGGTCAATTCCAATTCAAATAATTCAGGACATGATTTTGAA
>NC_088224.1:13155937-13293437 GCF_036934945.1 Oncorhynchus masou masou
ATTGGGACGCAGGAGAAAGGCGTTGTTATTGGGACGCAGGAGAAAGGCGTTGTTATTGGGACGCAGGAGAAAGGCGTTGTTATTGGGACGCAGGAGAAAGGCGTTGTTATTGGGACGCAGGAGAAAGGCGTTGTTAATGGGACGCAGGAGAATGACGATGTTAATGGGACGCAGGAGAAGGCGATGTTATTGGGACGCAGGAGAAAGGCGATGTTATTGGGACGCAGGAGAAAGGCGTTGTTATTGGGACGCAGGAGAAAGGCGTTGTTATTGGGACGCAGGAGAAAGGCGTTGTTATTGGGACGCAGGAGAAAGGCGTTGTTATTGGGACGCAGGAGAATGACGATGTTATTGGGACGCAGGAGAAAGGCGTTGTTATTGGGACGCAGGAGAAAGGCGTTGTTATTGGGACGCAGGAGAAAGGCGATGTTATTGGGACGCAGGAGAAAGGCGATGTTATTGGGACGCAGGAGAAAGGCGATGTTATTGGGACGCAGGAGAAAGGCGTTGTTATTGGGACGCAGGAGAAAGGCGTTGTTAATGGGACGCAGGAGAAAGGCGTTGTTAATGGGACGCAGGAGAAAGGCGTTGTTAATGGGACGCAGGAGAAAGGCGTTGTTATTGGGACGCAGGAGAAAGGCGTTGTTAATGGGACGCAGGAGAAAGGCGTTGTTAATGGGACGCAGGAGAAAGGCGTTGTTAATGGGACGCAGGAGAAAGGCGTTGTTAGTGGGACGCAGGAGAAAGGCGTTGTTATTGGGACCCAGGAGAAAGGCGTTGTTAATGGGACCCAGGAGAATGACGATGTTATTGGGACGCAGGAGAAAGGCGATGTTATTGGGACGCAGGAGAATGACGATGTTATTGGGACGCAGGAGAAAGGCGTTGTTATTGGGACGCAGGAGAAAGGCGTTGTTATTGGGACGCAGGAGAAAGGCGTTGTTATTGGGACGCAGGAGAAAGGCGTTGTTATTGGGACGCAGGAGAAAGGCGTTATTGGGACGCAGGAGAAAGGCGATGTTATTGGGACGCAGGAGAATGACGATGTTATTGGGACGCAGGAGAAAGGCGTTGTTATTGGGACGTAGGAGAAAGGCGATGTTATTGGGACGTAGGAGAAAGGCGATGTTATTGGGACGTAGGAGAAAGGCGATGTTATTGGGACGTAGGAGAAAGGCGTTGTTATTGGGACGTAACTCAGGGTCTGGAAATAGGGTACCATTTGGGGGACACAGTGTTTCCCTAAAGTTCTCTTTTTGCACAGTTACTGTTGTTCACTTTAGTAAAATGTCTGACCCCATTGACTTTTGTCAGATTGAGTTGATAATCTTTTTCTGTTGGCTGCCCAATTCAGTGACTCAATGTGGTCCCCTTTTGTAGGTTTGGTAATTCCATCATCCTGTGTCCTGGTTTCTCTTAATCCCCTATGTTTTAGATCCTTGTGGATGATTGTGTTCTTGTAGTTGATTGCACTATGTCCTCTCGACGCCTGACTGGTTTATCTGTCCCTCTACAGGTGTGGAAGGTGAAGAAAGCCTTTAAAATACAGGTTATCTGGAAGGGTGTAAAACCCACATTTATTGTAAGTCTGGTTTGTTTGTAACGATATCAGTTTATCTGAGTTAATTTCCTCCGGATTACGTTTGGTCTCTGTTTGTTCTACATTGATATCAGTGTGTGTTTGTCTCCCCACAGTTTGGAAAGTCTGACGAATCAGAGAGGAGGACTGTAGAGTATGATACTCTTGTGAGACTTGTCATATACCTTTTTTATGTCCATTTCAAAAAGCACCAAAAATGACATGTTTTCCTTTTGTCCTCAATTTGTTTACAGTAGCGTTGTCATAAATAGCAACCGTTTGATTTCCCTTGCAACGTTCTTCTCTTCCCAGGCCATGAAGTACCTGTCGTATTTACTCTACCCAATGTGTATTGGAGGAGCGGTTTATGCCTTAGTGTTTTTGAGATACAAAAGGTAGGCAATAACTCTGGAAAATAACAGTAGGGTCTACTACAGTGATGGACAACTGTAGTAGTTTTTTGGGAGCGAGAAATTATTATTTTGGATTTTTAAAAAGACCCCAGACTACACTTGAAATTACAATGGACCTATGTCTTCTGGCAATAACGTCCATGTTTATTGCCTGCAAATAGAGTTTGACTAACAAATCAACTTCCCCCAAAAATCAGTGCGGGCATCGGTGGCATTTAGAAATCTCAGTGTGGCCCTGGAGCCTTGAGATGTTGCCCAGACCCGGTCTACTATGTGTTTTGAATGTGTAATAATGTCTCACCTGCTTTCTGTTTGGCAGTTGGTTCTCCTGGATCATCAACAGTTTAGTGAATGGTATGTTCTCTGACACTATCCTGAAGCCAGCATGATTTGCTTTAATTCACTTTTAAAAGACAGATTTACCTTAAGTGTTGTTTTTTTTTTTTCAAATATTTTATTGTATGTTCAGTCAATTGGCAGAATCATTGGAGAAATAAGAAATGCTTTGTCAGTGCACGTCCATGATCACATGATAATTAATACTAGAAGCATTGATATTGTCATTGATGGTCTCTTCTTTTGACAGGAGTGTACGCTTTTGGATTCCTTTTCATGCTACCTCAACTCTTTGTTAACTACAAGGTCAGTTCCATTATACTGTGCGTTAGTGCACATGTCTTCTGTCTTCTGTTCTATGTAATCTTTAGCATGCCGCTAAAAACCAGATGCTGGTGTCCGTATCGATTATTGTCTTGTTTCAACAGTTCAAATCTGTGGCACATCTACCCTGGAAAGCATTCATGTATAAAGTGAGTGAATTATATGAGATCTCATTTGAGAGATCGCCAGGTTTTATACTGTTAGATGTCTCGGAAAGGGTTTTATCATTGAAGGACAATAAGAGTATTGGTACTGGAATGAAAGGAACGGGTTTTATCATTGAAGGACAATAAGAGTATGGGTACTGGAATGAAAGGAAAGGGTTTTATCATTGAAGGACAATAAGAGTATTGGTACTGGAATGAAAGGAAAGGGTTTTATCATTGAAGGACAATAAGAGTATTGGTACTGGAATGAAAGGAAAGGGTTTTATCATTGAAGGACAATAAGAGTATGGGTACTGGAATGAAAGGAAAGGGTTTTATCATTGAAGGACAATAAGAGTATTGGTACTGGAATGAAAGGAAAGGGTTTTATCATTGAAGGACAATAAGAGTATGGGTACTGGAATGAAAGGAAAGGGTTTTATCATTGAAGGACAATAAGAGTATTGGTACTGGAATGAAAGGAAAGGGTTTTATCATTGAAGGACAATAAGAGTATGGGTACTGGAATGAAAGGAAAGTGTTTTATCATTGAAGGACAATAAGAGTATGGGTACTGGAATGAAAGGAAAGTGTTTTATCATTGAAGGACAATAAGAGTATGGGTACTGGAATGTGTAGTAATTGTTACAATGAAACATCCATAAATCTATCAGAAAGAAAAAGGGCATAAAGTGATGAAACTGAAGGACGTTAATGATAGTAGTTTATATTTGTCCATCCCCAGGCGTTCAACACCTTTATCGACGACATATTTGCCTTCATCATCACAATGCCCACCTCCCACCGGTTAGCCTGCTTCAGGGATGATGTGGTCTTCCTCGTCTACTTGTACCAGAGATGGTAAGCCACACGGCAGATACGCACACAGGGGTAGGATCTTAATTTGAGAATTTGTTGAGAATTTCCCTACGCTGCAGAAAATGTCGATGAGCTTTGATTTACATAAATTCACTGAAAACTCAAACTAACACAAGGTTATATTAATATATATTTCCAGCTGATAGACTAACCACTGATCAAACAACATTGTAGACTAAACATTCAAATTCTGTTACTGCAAGATTATTTATCTGCAACAATACTGGTCAAATGAAGATCCTATACACACACTGCACTAAATTGACTGTCACTTGTAAGTAACTATCTCCAATGCTACAACAGAATATCCTCACATTGAACGCATCAATTTGTTTACTACAACTTTTTTCCACTATTTTTCTATCGTAAGGCTGTATCCTGTTGATAAGACCAGGATGAACGAATACGGACTGTCTTACAATGAGGAAGAGAAACCCAATGGAAAGGCCCACAAAGACTAAAACTGATCACAGACACATGCAGGTCCTGAGAGCCATATGTAGAATATGGACCTATACGTTGCTGTGTTGGTATTGGGTACAATGCCTATAAAACACATTGGTGTTATTTGTCAGTAGGTGGATTTGCCTAGGGAAGGTTCAGCTATCCTTACTGCCCTGCTAAGCCCCTCACTCCCAGCCAGTCACCACCCACCCACCCACCTTATACCTACCGAGCCCATTGAAGACTTGAGTGGGCTTTCCTAAGCAATGCGATGCCTAGCACAGCACTGGTTGAATTTACAGCAGCTGCCTCCAGTTGAAGGAGCATGGACCAACCCATTATGTATACCATGATTGGTGAATGTGTTTCTCTATGGAATGAGACCAACTCAGTCCCACACACCCCTTGCCTGCCTACACCTGTCGCCCCCCCCCCCCCCCCCACCTCACCCATCCAACTTATAAAAAAGAACACCTGGTGTTTCATATCATGATGTCATCATCAGGAGATGCTGACTGATGTCACCACGTTTTGTTCTCTTGGTCAAAACGTCCAGAATCCTGTTTGATCATTCAGGAGAAGACATGTGCATTGGTTTGTATTTGACCTCGTATTAGAACATGAAGACCATGAGATGATGGTGCCAAACATGGGAATTTATATTTGATGTGCTTTTGAATGTGACATTTTGTGATGTTACATTTTGTTAATTGTTATTAAAGCATTTGATAATGTTTGATTGTTTTGGTGGAGTTATGAGTAAATTATAAATAATAAATTGACTTCAGTGTTACAAGGACCAATTGGGTGGAAAGTATATTTACTTTTGTCAAAATATGATTTAAGACTCATATGATATGTGACGATGTCTGGTCTTTTTAAAAATGTTTATTGATCAAGTTCTATCAGATGTTGCAGTACAGGGTTGTTTGACTCATACGCTACGACTTCCTGCTGCTTTTCTGTACTACATGATTATTAATTGCACCCGCCTGGTGTTCCAGCTCTAAATCAGTACCTGATTAGAGGGGAATGATGCAGTGGAACTGGATTTGAGGTTCGAGGGCTGTAGGTGACGCTTTGTTTTCAAACCAAATCAAATTTCAAATCAAATGTATTTATATAGCCCTTCGTACATCAGCTGATATCTCAAAGTGCTGTACAGAAACCCAGCCTAAAACCCCAAACAGCAAGCAATGCAGGTGTAGAAGCACGGTGGCTAGGAAAAACTCCCTAGAAAGGCCAAAACCTAGGAAGAAACCTAGAGAGGAACCAGGCTATGTGGGGTGGCCAGTCCTCTTCTGGCTGTGCCGGGTGGAGATTATAACAGAACATGGCCAAGATGTTCATAAATGACCAGCATGGTCGAATAATAATAAGGCAGAACAGTTGAAACTGGAGCAGCAGCACGGCCAGGTGGACTGGGGACAGCAAGGAGTCATCATGTCAGGTAGTCCTGAGGCCTGGTCTTAGGGCTCAGGTCCTCCGAGAGCGAGAAAGAGAGAATTAGAGAGAGCACGCTTAAATTCACGCAGGACACCGAATAGGACAGGAGAAATACTCCAGATATAACAAACTGACCCCAGCCCCCCGACACATAAACTACTGCAGCATAAATACTGGAGGCTGAGACAGGAGGGGTCAGGAGACACTGTGGCCCCATCCAAGGACACCCCAAATCTCTTGGTTGCTTTCCTCCCACCAGGATGGGTGTCATTTAATTTAGCCCATATTAGTTTCATTTTGTGAATTGTTTGCATCATGCCATGGCTGTAGGCAGGTGTCCAATGACCCAAGTCGGAAGTTTACATACTCTTAGGTTGGAGTCACTATAACTCGTTTTTCAACCACTCCACAACTGTCTTGTTAACAAACTATAGTTTTGGCAAGTCAGTTAGGACATCTACTTTGTGCATGACACAAGTCATTTTTCCAACAATTGTTTACAGACAGATTATTTCACTGTATCACAATTCCAGTGGGTCAGAAGTTTACATACACTAAGTTGACTGTGCCTTTAAACAGCTTGGAAAATTCCAGAAAATGATGTCATGGCTTTAGAAGCTTCAGATAAGCTAAATGACATCATTTGAGTCAATTAGAGGTGAACCTGTGGATGTATTTCAAGGCCAACCTTCAAACTCAGTGCCTCTTTGCTTGACATCATAGGATAATCAAAAGAAATCAGCCAAGACCTGATCAAAAATTGTAGACTTCCACAATTCTGGTTCATCCTCGGGAGCAATTTCCAAACACCTGAAGGTATCACGTTCATCTGTACAAACAATAGTACGCAAGTATAAACACCATGGGACCACGCAGCCGTCATACAGCTCAGGATAGAGATGCCTTGTGTCTCCTAGAGATGAACGTACTTTGGTGCGAAAAGTGCAAATCAATCCCAGAACAACAGCAAATGACCTTGTGAAGATGCTGGAGGAAACAGGGACAAAAGTATCTACATCCACAGTAAACCGAGGCCTATATCGACATAACTTGAAAGGCCACTCAGCAAGGAAGAAGCCACTGCTCCATAACCGCCATACAAAAGCCAGACTACGGTTTGCAACTGCACATGGGGACAAAGATCGTACTTTTTGGAGAATGTCCTCTGGTCAAATGAAACAAAAATAGAACCGTTTGGCCATAATGACCATCGTTATGTTTGGAGGAAAAGGGTGGGCTTGCAAGCTGAAGAACGCCATCCCAACCGTGAAGCACAGGGGTGGCAGCATCATGTTGTGGGGGTGCTTTGCTGCAGGAGGGACTGGTGTACTTCACAAAATATATGGCATCATGGATATTTTTTAACCTTTATTTAACTAGGCAAGTCAGTTAAGAACAAATTCTTATTTTCAATGACAGCCTAGGAACAGTGGGTTAACTGCATGTTCAGGGGCAGAACAACATATATGTACCTTGCCAGCTTCCGGTTACTAGTCCAACGCTCTAACCACTAGGCTACCCTGAAGAAACATCTCAAGACATCAGTCAGGAAGTTAAAGCTTGGTCACAAATGGGTTTTCCAAATGGACAATTTCACATTCTTAAAATAAAGTGGTGATCCTAACTGACCTAAAACGGAATTTTTACTCGGATTAAATGTCAGGAATTGTGAAAAACTGAGTTTAAATGTATTTGGCTAAGGTGTATGTAAACTTCCGACTTCAACTCTAAATTGCCTTGCCTTGTTCAGGTGCAGAACATCAAATTTGGACCTTGTCAGCTCAGGGATTCAATCTAGCAACCTTTTGGTTACTGGCCCAACGCTCTAGGCAACCTGGTAATCATGTAAATGATTGCCAAGTGATTTTGAATGTACCTGGGGCATGTGATGTCATCACATAGGCCTAACTCTAAAACTCCACTCCACATTTAATTCTAAATGCTTACTACTTGCAAAATACATGTTTTTTCAACTACAGAAATTGTGCTTTTAGATTGTTGAAAGTATCGCGATAACATGGAAATTCAACTAACTTTTGGCTGTCTTCTATGGAAGCCATCTTCTGGTCAAGTTCCGTTTGACATTAAGGGGATGGTCTCTTGGAAACAGTCCTTGCACATCACTGGAACATTGCTATGAAGACTTTAGTTAATAGCCCAATGAAACTCTTAAGGGAACGATCTCTAAATTTGTGGGAACGTTTGTTGTTAGCTGGGAAGCAAGGAATAAGAATGTCAATAGATGCAGAACACCAAGAATAAACTACTGGTCTGTGTCTCTGGCAACCTAACCAATAGAACTAACAAACATGTTTGGTGGAAAGACTGATTTTAAAAGGGCAGTCAAATTCTGATAGTTGTTCCACAACTTTGTTCACATCAGAGCTTGCTCAGAGCTGATCTGTTTGGTCAAAAGAACAATTTGTGAAAAAGAAAGATCGGAATTAAGCTGCCTGTCTAAACACAGCCTATTAATTCACTTATCAACATGAAAATGTCAAGAAGACGTGTTATTTCTACAGTTAAATGTGCGTGTTATAGTAGTTGATGTAGGGTGGCATCTATCAAACTGTATGTCACACCTTGTACTTTCTGGGGGGGGGGGGGGGGGGGGCATGTCCAGAAGTAACCAAATTAGCTAATTAAATTAGATAACCAAGGGGTTTCACTCATGGTTGTAAACATCCGGTTTGTGGGGGACTGATGTTGGTAATTAGGTAGGGGTGTGTTCTCTTGAGGCTGTGGGCTTTAGTCATGTTAATTAAGACTATACATTAGAGTGCATTAGGTTTGTGTGGGTGTTGTCTGTGATTGATGTCTGTTTAGATCATATGATGCAATGTCGGGTAGAACCTGACCCGGGAGTCATGACTTATGACCACATATATCGGATCTGTGATTAGGGACTGATTTCTATAGAATGTTATTTGTGCTTAAGAAGATTATTTTACACATTAACATTTGTAACATATAATATTATTAGATTATATGAACATAACTCTATCCGCTGATGCTGCAAACAACCGTTTCTACAAAGTTTAATTGGTGATGGAATATGTCTGTTGTTCATTACATCATCACATATACATTCAATCACACGGTGGTCAGTTAAGCTTATATTAGGAACTCAGATCTGCCAGTGAGCAATTGACAAGTCTTAATCCTCAATAGTTCTCTATTAACCAGAAGGTAACAAACAACTTATCCTAATGGATAGGAGTGGATAACTTGGATAAAAATGGGTCTAGGGGAGGTTGTCGTACTTCTTTGAACAGTTTTTTCCACTTACGGGATACAGTAGATCACCCCCAGAAGACTATACAAGGGTTAAATCTGCATAAGCATTGTTGATTGGCTGTTACGTTTAGACAAGACAGGCCCTCTCTCGACCCCTTTGTAAATATGGGGTGGTATGTCTTGATTTCGAGCTGAAGCCTAGTATTTTTCTAAACTGCATTGTTGGTTAAGGGCTTGTATTTCACTGCATTTCACTGTTATACCTACACCTGTTGTATTCGGCGCATGTGACAAATACAATTTGATTTGATTTAACTCAAGGCTGTAATGATGATCCAAGCTTCTTTGAAAATATATATAAGAATCTATCAACTCTACAAGCAACACTAGACTCTATTATTATAGTGGGAGATTTTAATATGGTTTTAAATACCTCTATGGACCGGAAAGCAAATCACACTACAAACTATCACCCTCAGGCATTTAAGGAAATCATGAATGTCATGGATATATTGGAATTAGTGGATATATGGAGGCTTAAATACCCTGACCTAGTGAGATATGCATGGTGGAGGCTTAATCAAGCTAGTCGTCTTGACTACTTTCTTATGTCATTCTCTCTGGCACCAAAAGTTGTAAAAGTTTTTATAGGGGACAGAATGTGCTCGGGTCATCACATAATTGGTACATATATTACTCTTACAGAATTTCCACGTGGGCGAGGACATTGGACATTTAATCAAAGCCCACTAGATGATAAATAGTTTAGAACTAGGACAGAATCATTTGAAACCTTTTGGTTACTGGCCCAGCACTCAAACCACTCAACCCGGTTACCTGTCACCTCTTCTATTATGTTACAGAATAAGGCTGTAACGTAACAAAATGTGGAGAAAGTCCATACTTTCTGTATTTGTTAAGAGCAAGTTGATTGGCAAAGTCATGAAAAATGTGACGAATTTAATAAACCACCTGTGGACTATGATAAACAATAATATTTTTCTGGGGTCAAAATTAACCCTGTCAGTAGTATGTGGTTTACACAGAGTAGCCTCATTTAATATTATCACATCAGCAACAACAGTGTGAAGATTTAAATTGACTAGTGATGGGGATGGATATGGAAAATCTATATCGATATGTTAAATTTTTTGATACGATGTGTATGTATCAGTTTTAAAAATAACAGTTTCATAAATAACATTGTATCTGTTTAGCTTCTTTTCTGGTAGCTTCCAAGGCTCTGTGAAGTTCAGAGAACTACTTGTTGATTGCCCAGTGGGGTATGTGTCAATGCTCTGGGGCATAAACATACAGAACCAGTTTGAATACAATGAGGAGCCCATTAACTATTAGCAGACAATTAAGTACGCTAAATTAAGAGCCTTTGAGAAAGTATGCGAGAGCGTCATGTCATAGTCAGTTTTCGGGGAAGCTACTCTGAAAATATAGTTTACCAAACTACCAGTTACTTCATGCTGGAAGAAGTTAAGCTACATTAAAGCTAAACTTTAAAATATATATATTTAACTTAAATAAAGTTACTACATCACAAACCGATAAATTATCATATCTAAATCTGAAACAGTGCTGCGGTGTCAGGCCGTGGCCGCCGGGACCTTGGGTGTTGTGGGGGACCTTCGCCTGGGGTCGAGGCTCCCTTTCCTCTGTACCACCTCAGGGCTTCTGTGGCTACCATGGAAAAAGATCTTCAATGAGATTACAAATATAATCTAATAATATTATATGTTACATATGTTAAAATGTAAAATAATATTGTAAGTACAAATACCATTCTATTGGAATCAGTCCCTAATCACAGATCTGATATAAGTCATGACTCCTGGGTCAGGTTTTACCCAACATTACATCATATGATCTAAAAAGACATCAATCACAGACAACACCCACACAAACCTTATGCACTCTAATGTATAGTCTTAATTAACATAACTAAAGCCCACTGCCACAAGAGAACACACCCCTACCTAATTACCAACTCCCCAAATCAGTCCCCCACAAACTGAACGTTTACAGAGTGAAACCACTTGGTTATCTAATTTAATTAGCTCATTTGGTTATTTTCAGACTCATAAAACCCAAGGTGTGACATCCAATTTGACTGAAGCCACACTACACCCACTAATAACCTTACACAGGAGGCTGGTCTCATGGTAGTGGATAGAGTGGAATGGGATCCATGTGTTTGGTGCTGTTCCGTTTCCCCTCCGTTCCAGACATTATTATGATCCGTTCTCCCCTCAGCAGACTCCAATGTTTGAGTTTTTTGTTGTTGTTGGTAACTGTGGTATACAGTAATTATAGGGAGTAAATGAAACAAGATATCACAAATCTTTCATGCTACACAATGGTTCTGAATATTGTTGTGGATTCTGCTTGGTAACAATCTGTATACTTTCACAAACACACCTGGCTATTTAAACACCCAGCAGAGACGAGACAACTTTATTACAGCAAGATAAAATCGTCAGAACTCACATTATCAGTCATGAAGACCATTCTTGTGTTACTAATGCCCATTTTGTTTGGGAACGTTGCAGGTATGTATTTTGGAATGAATTATCTATCATCATGGTATATTACCTAAATTGTGTGTATTGTGCGCGTGACTTTCACTGTAATCTAATTACTGGATTTCTGTGTAGTACGAATTGTGTGTTCTGTCAATATCTAAAGAATTTCGGTGATGTTTTACACGTATACTGTATGTTTCATTATGGTGTTTCAGTGGAGGCACTGCGGTGTTATGCCTGTGATGACACAAACAGCAATGCTCTGTGCAACCAGAACATAGAGAACTGCTTTGACTCAAAAGACACCTGCATGACCGCCGTTGCCCAAATCTGTAAGAGCACAGATACTCTGTAAATGAATAGATACATTAATACATCTCTTTGTAGGTAGGGTTTTGGACAAGGGTACCAGGCACTTTGTCTATGTAGGTTAGTGAAAACTGTAATAAATATTGTCAATAATTCTGTCATGTCAGTATATAAAATAAATTATACCTCACTGTTTCTCTTATCAGTTATAGACTCAATCAATCAATTTGCCAGCCCTTTAACCAGTTCATCTAAACCAGTTCATCTATCTTCCACTGTCTGTCACCAGTGGGGATCAAGTACATTTCTAAGACCTGCACCAACAGCTTGACGTGTACAACAGCCGCCTCCACCGGCATCATTCCAGGAGGCTTATTGGGGATCCAGGTCAGCTGCTGTCAGACTGACCTCTGTAACGTCAACGGTTCATCAGTCTCTGGACTCAACTTCCTGTTGCTCAGCTTGTCTTTTCTCTTATCTGGCCTGGTTTTGTCTCTGTGAAACTCTGTGAAGTTTTTGAAATGAATGAACTGAAATCAATATGTGGGTTCATCTTTGCTGGGTTTTGTTGTTTGTTGTTGTTGCACCTGAAAATACAAAGTTTTCCTATCTGTGCTGGTTACTGTGTCTCTGAATCAAGTTTTCGAAATGAATGAATATGAACAACTGAAATAAATATGTGTTCATCTCTGCTGGTGTTTTTATTTTTGTTTAACCTCTATGGCTGTCAAGTTATATGCTGAAGAAATGCAGTAGGCCTGGTATCTTTGTCAAAAGGCAAGACTGAAATGTGTACAAATATGTTCTGGCAAAAATAAGATGCAATAATTTCATCATAAAAACACACCCGATCATTAGTTTGACGTGTCTCCATCCACCAGTTTTTAAAGTAGTGGTGATGATGGCCTTGTGACAAAGAACTGAAACACAAATGATGGTATTGGAGTTTTACCCTGCCTGGTGTCGGTTGATGTCACATACCTGTGTATAGGATGACAGGCAGACAACAGGACATCCTTTTCACTATAAGGGTTAAGGGCTCCATTCAATCAAACCTGCATTACAGTATTTAGGCAGTAGCTCTTTTTCCCATGCTCAGATTTACTCAAAGACTGGTCTTGGGTACTGTATAAAACCTACGACCAGGGTGACCCCATACACAGGTATATGTTCACTTTCACAATTAGATGTGTGTTGGCACAGAATGATTATTGTAAATAAAGACACCGTGCAGGCCTAAACTTTGCTAGCAATGGTTGAGTTCGTTTTGCATGGCCCGGTGTCCTGGTTGAGTGGAGTTTGCTCATTTTAGACCCATAGGTCCACCCACTTGGGGTACCTGGCATCATCCGCATCATGGAACTTCAGTTTAACAGCATTAATTACATTTAAAGGCGATGATCCTGCTTTTAGCAGAGACTGCATTCACAGTAAACGCTGCCTATGTTGGCTCAATCTGAAATAATCTTTACATTTCTATTGGGGAATCTGTAACCCTTCAGCTATAAAGACTGAATAGAGCCCATGCATAAAATGTGACTCCGTGCTGCCAATGGCAATGTCTGCTTTAGGTATAATGCCTGGAGCCGCTTGTGGATGGAACAACTTTAACACAGTTCAACATCTGACAGCCAAAACAACCGCTATGGAGATGTCAGCTAAAGGAGATCTGATTGAATAGAGGCATTTGGTTACAAAAATGAATTATAAAGCTACAGAGTGTTATAGTTACAAATTGCAACTAGTAAAATACAAAACATAATCGCTCCTGTGTTTGAAAATATAAGAAAAAGGCTATATATGACCTGAATCACAAATACTTGTATCTCTGCTATTTTCTTGATTATTAAACTCTTCTGAGACTGTTCTGAACCAGTTCTCATGTAGAATAACTTCCGGGTTGCTGTTCTGAACCAGTTCTCATGTAGAATAACTTCCTGGTTGCTGTTCTGAACCAGTTCTCATGTAGAATAACTTCCTGGTTGCTGTTCTGAACCAGTTCTCATGTAGAATAACTTCCTGGTTGTTGTTCTGAACCAGTTCTCATGTAGAATAACTTCCTGGTTGTTGTTCTGAACCAGTTCTCATGTAGATTAACTTCCTGGTTGTTGTTCTGAACCAGTTCTCATGTAGAATAACTTCCTGGTTGTTGTTCTGAACCAGTTCTCATGTAGAATAACTTCCTGGTTGTTGTTCTGAACCAGTTCTCATGTAGATTAACTTCCTGGTTGTTGTTCTGAACCAGTTCTCATGTAGAATAACTTACTGGTTGTTGTTCTGAACCAGTTCTCATGTAGAATAACTTCCTGGTTGTTGTTCTGAACCAGTTCTCATGTAGAATAACTTCCTGGTTGTTGTTCTGAACCAGTTCTCGTGTAGAATAACTTCCTGGTTGCTGAACCAGGACATTGTATTACATGTACATTCTTGTCCTTTAACAGAAGCTCCAGAGTGACTTATCATATACAATACTTTTACATATACGATACAGCTCTCATATATATTGTTATATACAGTATTGTTAATATTGTGAGTATATATATATATTGAATAGTGTGAAGTTGTTGTGCAGTAGTAAAATCTATTTATTTTATTTATATGGCTTTGGCTGTGATCGTGTTTTATATTGTGTCATGTAAATCAAATTTGATCAAATCAAATCGAATTGTATTTGTCACATGTGCAGAATACAAGAACCTGCTTACTTACAAGCCCTTAACCAAAAATGCAGAAAATATTTGCTACAAAAATAAAAATAAATAAAGTAAGAAAAAAGTAACACAATAAAATAACAGTAATGAGGCTATATACACCTGAATGGGTTTGATCCTATGTGAATGGGTTTGATCCTATGTGAAGTGTAAAACGAAGATACATCTGTGGTTTAATTTAAAAAAAAATGCTTTGTGGTCTTATTTGTTCATTCTTCAAGTCATCCAAATAAGTTTTAGTCGGTAGTCATTTGCATTGACTCCTCCCATATAAGTGACGTTGTTTCGTATATACACTCTTGTCCCGCCCTTTCTCATTCTCTTTCCGCTAAAATCCAAGTTGGAAGTAAACGTGCCTAAGGTGCTTGGTTCTTCTCTTGAAGCTAAGGCCCAGAATCCGGCGACTAGCACCACTAAATTTAGGCATCCGACCCCAAAACTCTAAAACCTACGCAGAAAGATGGCATCTGTATCTGAGCTCGCTTGTATTTACTCTGCCCTCATCCTCCACGACGATGAAGTCACCGTCACAGTAAGTCCCGCTTAAAATGGTGCCTTGGCCGGCCTCTTGTGTCGCTAACCAGCCTTACTTGATACGCTGGTTCTTGTCTACTTCCGGGGTAGTGTGTAGCTGAGTCTGAATAAATATGAAGGGATTGTAGCAACGCCAACTATATTATCGCCTTAGCTGTCCAAAATGACAGCTAATTAGCCGTCAATGCCACTAGCTAACTAACATGCTATCAGTTCTCTAACGTTAGTTACCGCCACAGACATGTGTGTCGTCTAGTCTGTGTTGCCAGCAATGTGTTGATGCATCGCTACGATAGCCTGCTAGTTAACCCTGGCGCCATCGTCAGATCTATGGAAAATTGCTAGCCAAATGGAACTATTTGAAACATTCTTCCTAGCTTGTTAAACTGGTGAATGCGATCAAAGCAGCCAATAAGTTGGCTTACTCATACAGTGGGTTTCCCCCTCCCTTCTTGGCATTGGCCAACTACTTACGAACCTGGTCCAAGGCTAACCCTCACTAGCTTTAAGCACCAACTGTCAGCAGCTCACAGATTACTGAACCTGTACATAGCCTACCTATAATTTAGCCCAAACAACTACCTCTTTCCCTACTGTATTTATTTTGCTCCTTTGCACCCCATTATTTTTTATTTCTACTTTGCACGTTCTTCCACTGCAAATCTACCATTCCAGTGTTTTACTTGCTCTATTGTATTTACTTTGCCACCATGGCCTTTTTTTGCCTTTACCTCCTTTATCTCACCTCATTTGCTCACATCGTATATAGACTTGTTTCTACTGTATTATTGACTGTATGTTTGTTTTACTCCATGTGTAACTCTGTTGTTGTATGTGCCGAACTGCTTTACTTTATCTTGGCCAGATCGCAATTGTAAATGAGAACTTGTTCTCAACTTGCCTACCTGGTTAAATAAAGGTTAAATAAAAAAAATACCAACAACAGCCAAATATTGTTAGTGGTTTTGTCTTCATGCTTCTACAGTAGAGGTGTGTAATGTGTAATATAATCATTTGCAGGAGGACAAGTTGATGGCTCTCATCAAGGCTGCCAATGTGACTATTGAGCCTTTCTGGCCCAGTCTGTTCTCCAAGGTGAGTCAAGCCCTTTTCTCCATCGCCCTAAACACATGAAGGACTTCATTGAGAAATACTCTGTGTAACTTCTGATTTATTCCTTCATATCTATGGTGTAAAACCTTCCATCTCACTGTTTTGTGTGAACCTTGTTTAATGTCGAATGGTGACAGTACTTAGTTGCTCTCTGTAAACCATGATGCTATGACATGTTAGTAATTAATGTGTAAAGGCAGCATCATGTCTGACCATATCCTGTTTGTGTTACAGGCTCTGGCCAGCGTGGACATTGGCAGCCTGATCTGCAACGTGGGTGCTGGTGGTGGAGCTGCTCCTGCTGCTGCTGGAGGCACCGCCCCTGCAGCAGACGCACCAGGTAACTAAAGGACACCAGGGTTTCACCCCCCCTTTACCAGGGGCATGGGGCCACGGTCCTAGAGGGTCATTGTGTTGTTCAGTAGGCCAGGGTTTCACCTGCAGGGCCACAGTAACATGGGTTCCATGTGAGCCAGTGCTTATTACCGTCAGTGATTTTAAAAACAAACTCTACATGCTTTTACTTCTTGTAACACCCACAGCGAAGATTCAGACCTCTGTTTCTAACATCTCTGGTGCTAGACTGGAGATGGCCATGTCGACATGGCCATACTCATATTCGTAAATTGACAGTTGGATGTCAGATCAGATGATACTCATGATTGGAAAAAATAGATGCTGACTAAATACCTCGCTGCAAATAAACTGCAGATTAGAAGCAACGTGTGGAGGCTGTGTCTGTTCTAAACTTGCGGTGGACATACAAATTCGCTGTCATTCAGTTAGAATGCGCATTAGCGTTTAGTCTTTTCCTTACCCTTGCCCCAATTGTTAGATATGATGCACAATGACAGCAAATGTCCTCGCCGTGTGATTTATCATAGAAGGGAAATGATCAGACCGAAAACATGCGAGAAAGTGTATGTGAAATGATTCGAGCCCGACCAGCAGGATCACCGTGCAGTCCGCCCATCTCTTTACAGACAGGGAAACTATCCCATCTAGTTATTAAGCCACGCACATGACTGACTCTGACAGTATGGTTTAGAAACTCTGAGATGCTTGCAGGCACCCGAAAATAACTTAACGATCACGGATCATTTTTTTTTGCTCTGATCATAATCGTATCCAGAAAATTGTCCAAATCTGTTACGATGCTAGTTTTGTCCGACGACTAGGCGCACCCCTAGTGGTATGGTTTCCACTGCCGCTCTGAATCAGGGCCAGGGTTGCACCATCATCATGTCTGTTTCTAAACCATACTGTACTGTCTCTGAGCTTCATAAACTCAGTGTCTGTTTATCCATAGCTCTTATTGTGCCAGTTTGTCACTAATGGATAAGTTTTAATTTATTGGCCTAATCGGTGCTTTTAAGACGCCAAAGATAAAAAAAAGACTAGGTCAAAAAGTCAGAGCTCTAGAAAGATCCCAGAATTTCTGGATTGGAATTCCGAGTTGGATGGCCGTTGAAACCGATTTCCCTGTCAGAACTTGTTTTGAATGCTCGTAAGTCAGGAGTCCCTGGTTTTGAATGCTCGTAAGTCTGGAGTTCCTGGTTTTGAATGCTCGTAAGTCTGGAGTTCCTGGTTTTGAATGCTCGTAAGTCTGGAGTCCCTGGTTTTGAATGCTCGTAAGTCTGGAGTTCCTGGTTTTGAATGCTCATAAGTCTGGAGTTCCTGGTTTTGAATGCTCGTAAGTCTGGAGTCCCTGGTTTTGAACGCGTCATGAATCAGACTTTTTGGTAAGAAAGGTCTGTTTAGTAATTTGTGATTATTGTTCTAATTTGACAACTGTAAGGATATTTATTTCACTATACATGTACTGATGCCATACCTTGTTTTCCCGTATTAGTCAAGGAGGAGAAGAAGGAGGAGAAGGAGGAATCCGAGGAGGGTTCTGATGACGACATGGGCTTCGGTCTTTTCGACTAAACCATTTTTTTGTAAATAATAAAATCAAAGAAACAGAAATGGCAACATGTGGTTTCATTTAAACTCCTTGGGTACAAGTGCACTTTGAAATACATTATGGGATAAAGACATTGGATTAAATGTGATCAATGTCATCTCCAATAGGTGGAATAGTAGATTATGAATGAAGTAGAGTATGAATATAAGAGGTTTTTCTAATCAGTAATCCTGCTATTATGACATCCTGTTTGTCATTGAAATTGTCTCAAACCTTTTTGTAAGGTCTTGTCTTGATGGCAAAGGTGAGATTTTGACCTACATCACATTGTGGTTTTTGGATAGTCTCGATCACATGACTAGGGCTATAAATACCGTAACACCTTCAATCCGCATCACGGAAGTTCATCCTTACAGCATGATTGAAGTGTGAAGGAAATGCTGCATGTTGGCTCAATCTGACCTGGTCTATACCCCAGTACCTAGTCCACTGCACCTGTTATTTACTCACATCTGTACAGTCAGTCATTTAGACATTTTTTTAACCTTTATTTTACTAGGCAAGTCAGTTAAGAACAAATTCTTATTTTCAATGATGGCCTAGGAACGGTGGGTTAACTGCCTGTTCAGGGGCAGAATGACAGATATGTACATTGTCAGCTCAGGGATTTGAACTTGCAACCTTTCGCTTGCCTGTCCAACGCTCTAACCACTAGGCTACCCTGCCGCCTCTACACTCTAACCACTAGGCCACCCTGCCGCCCCGCAGATTGCATATCATTTGTTGGCGAACAGGCCGCATTGGGATTCAAACTGGTGACCTTGTTGCATAATTCCTCATTAAAAAATGAATGGGTTTAGATTTCAAATCACCCGCTATCTTACAGCACAAGGAAAACAAACAATTCTGAAGACCAAGAACGACACATTTTATTATTTTAAAGGAACTACAGGTTATTCTTCCTGAGAATAATTTATACCCAATAGTGGTTTGGAGATTGGGCACCCAACTCCGGTCCTCCGGTATCCACAACAGCACGCATTTTTGTTGTGGCCCGGACAGAAACACCGGATTCAACTTATCAAGGGCTTGATGATTAGTTAAATAGAATAGGGTGTGCTTGTCCGGGACCACAAAAAATATGTACTGTTGGGGGTACTGGAGGACCGGAGTTGGCCACCACTGATGGGAGAGAATAACGTTTTCTACGGTCTATATATCAGGGGTGTCAAACTCATTCCATGGAGTGCCTGTTTTTTTCCCTTTCAATAAGACCCAAGACAACCAGTTGAGGGGAGTTCTTTACTAATAAGTGACCTTAATTCATCGATGAAGTATATTGAACAAAAATATATAGTGTTGGTTCCATAAGATGAAATAAAAGATCCCAGAAATTTGATATACGCACAAAAAGTCTCTCAAATGTTGTGTAAAATTAATTTACATCGCTGTTAGTGAGCATTTGTCCTTTGCTAAAATAATCCATCCACCTGACAGGTGTGGCATATCACAAAGCTGATTAAACTGGATGATCATTACACAGGTAGAACTTGTTCTGTGGACAAAAAGCCACTAAAATGTGCAGTTGTGTCACAGAACACGATGCCAACGACGTGTCAAGTTGAGGGAGTGTGCAATTGGAATGCTGACCGAAGGAATGTCCACCAGAGCTGTTGCCAGAGAATTGAATGTTAATTTCTTTACCATATGCCGCCTTTAACTTCGTTTTAGAGAGTTTGTCAGTACATCCAACTGGCCTCACAAACTCAGACAAATACTCAGCTTCGATGGCCACTAGCACGTTGGAGAAGTGTGCTGTCATGGATGAATCCTGTACCGAGCAGATGGCGTGTATGGCGCTGTGTGGGTGAGCGGTTTGCTGATGTCAACATTGTGAACAGAGAGCCCCATGGTGGCAGTGGGGTTATGGTATGGGCAGGCAGGCATAAACTACAGACAACAAACACAATTGTATTTTTTATCAATGGCAATTTGAGATACAGTGATGCACGGTCCCATGTCACATGGATATGTACACAATTCCTGGAAGCTGAACATGTCCCAGTTCTTCCGTGGCCTGGATACTCACCAGACATGTCACACATTTGGGATGTTTTCGATCGATGTGTACAACAGCGTGTTCCAGTTCCCGCCAATATCCAGTAACTTCGCACAGCCATGGAAGAGTAGTGGGACAACATTCCACAGGCACTGAACAGGTGGGGGACAACATTCCACAAGCACTGAAGAGGTGAGGGACAACATTCCACAGGCACTGAAGAGGTGGGGGACAACATTCCACAAGCACTGAACAGGTGGGGGACAACATTCCACAAGCACAGAAGAGGTGGAGGACAACATTCCACAGGCACTGAAGAGGTGGGGGACAACATTCCACAGGCACTGAAGAGGTGGGGGACAACATTCCACAGGCACTGAAGAGGTGGGGGACAACATTCCACAGGCACTGAAGAGGTGGGGGACAACATTCCACAAGCACTGAAGAGGTGGGGGACAACATTTCACAAGCACAGAAGAGGTGGAGGACAACATTCCACAAGCACTGAAGAGGTGGGGGACAACATTCCACAAGCACTGAAGAGGTGGGGGACAACATTCCACAGGCACTGAAGAGGTGGGGGACAACATTCCACAAGCACTGAAGAGGTGGAGGACAACATTCCACAGGCCATAATCAACAGCCTGATCAACTCTATGAGAAGGAGATGTGTTGTGCTGCAGGAGGCAAGTAGTGGTCACATCAGATACTGACTGGTTTTCTGATCCATGCCTTTTTAAACCTATTTGTGGCCAACAGATGCATAACTGTATTCCCAGTCATGAAATCCATAGATTAGGACCTAATGAATGTATTTAAATTGACTTGTTCAAATCTTTGAAATTGTTGCATGTTGCGTTTATATTTTTGTTCAGTGTTCAAGGGAGGAGCAAAAACCTGCAGATACTCAGCCCTTGGTGGAATGAGTTTGACACGTGGACAAAAGCAGGGTTTTCCCAAACTCGGTCCTGGGGCTGAGTGCACATTCAGATCTTTTGCACTACACCGCTGATTCCAATAACCAGCTCATCATCAAGCTTTGAATGAGCGGTGTAGTGCCTGGGCAAAAACCTAAATGACCAACTCATCATCAAGCTTTGAATCAGCGTTGTAGTGCCTGGGCAAAAACCTAAATGGTCAACCAGGTGGGTGCCCCAGGACCGAGTCAGGAAACCCTGGTCTAAAGGAAGGGCAGAATCCGCGTAAACCATGGTCATATTCATTTGGCACCAAACAAGAAAATGTACTGGAACAGGGAGGGACACCCTGAAGTTGTCCAATAAGAGATGCTCGTTTTTGTTTTCCGTTGCAAAATGTTTTGCTACGGTGTGCACTAATGAATACGAACAACCCAAGAAAATCAGAAGAAGGTTTGTGTAACACCAGACTTGGTTAATTATACAAAAACAGTTTCAGTGATAAGGGAATGACTAGCAATAGGACAGGGGTTTGAACTGCCCAACTAATAGATGAACGATCATGTGATTTGAATCATCTCCACTGTGGAACGTAAATGCGCTGGAAGCTTACAATGACGAAAATAAGCCTCTCATAACATTTAAATCCCAGAAATGCTGAATGCTTAAAAATATATATCTTTGTATATTAATTATTAGTTAACTTAAAAAGTGGCATGTGACATTTGTGTTTAATAAAAAGAAATATCATTCATTTTGTGATATTTTATTATTCACTGTGCCGAGTCCATGTGTCAGAGAATGGACAAAAAAAATACAAATGATGAGCATCCAAAACATAGTCATAATATGCTTTGATTCTGTAGCACACCTTAGGTAATAGTGTTTAATACAGACATCCCAACCACTGAGATCTCTCAGTAATAAAATGTTAATCAAATGTAGCTTGTAGTTCTTCAATGGTTCAAATCTTCCAGTTGGAATTGTATTCAGATCAGATCTGTGATTATTATCAGCCACCTGGAAGAACGTCTGATGATGTGAGCTGAAAATTAATCTCTGGATTTAAAAAAAAAAACACTCTGAAATTAATCTCTGGATTTAAAAAAAAACACTCTGAAATTAATCTCTGGATTTAAAAAAAAAAAACACTCTGAAATTAATCTCTGGATTTAAAAAAAAACCACTCTGAAATTAATCTCTGGATTTAAAAAAAAAAACACTCAAATTAATCTCTGGATAAAACAATCGACACATCAAATAAAACAGAAGAGATTGTATGTAACTGACCTCCAAACATTCTGGAGAGCAGCGACAGACAGAACAGAAGCCTATAAAACAGTTTTCAGGAAGGGGGTCGAAGGGTACGATTGAGTCGAGTGACCAGTTCTGTCTCTCTCCTGTAGTATCAGGAGCTCTGATCGAGGTGCGAGCTGAGCAGTCTTGACTTGTGACTTGTTGTGCGGTCTATGATTGCTATGGGAGCTGAAACCAACCAGCCCCATTTCCACAGCACCAGACCCCCTTCCCTCTTATATCCTTCTCCCTCCCCTCAAAGATCTTCCATGCCCAAGGAGCTAGGAGTCGGAGGGGGCTAGTGTGACCCCCGGGACTGGGTGTGGATCATCTTAAGCCGGGCCTGGTCGATGACGTCCAGCAGGTTCTTGGCGTCTACGGCCAGGGCGTGGGCCGCCGTCAGCATCTGTTTCTTGTAGTCCTGCTGCAGACTGGTGAGGACGTACTGCTGGGCCAGCTTCATCTTGTTGATCAGCTCGGCCAGGTCAGAGTTCAACAGCTTCTGGGCCATCTCAATCTGCAGAGGAAGACAATCAGAACACATACGAGAAATAAGCCAATTAGTTTGTTGTCAGACACAATAGGACAACAGTCAGAGTGTCAACAGTCAGAAGCAATATGTTGACTTGTAATGAGGAGTTGTTTCTCACCTCTCTGTGTGTGCTTGCTGGTAACACTGGTATGGTCTCGTCCACTGTGGCCAATAGAGTTCTCAACGCTAGTCCCACCTCCTGTAAAAATAACCAGTATATCACTGTAATAGAAGAACAAAGCTAGAACGGCTTACAGACCAGTATCACTCGACAATAATATCCTCTTGATCAGCATATAATGATGATGATGATGATTCAACAACAATTGTTGTCTTTTATCCCATTGATTGAAGCTAGATTTACCTTGACCATTGGGACGTACTCCTCTGGAGGGGCTGGCTGGATCTTACTGGACATCTCTATAACAGCCTTGACCAGGCCTGTCACGTTCTCATACACCTTGTCGTTGGAACGGTCCAAGTTGGCCGTGGGGGGAGGGCTGATCTCCTGAGGTTGCATCTACACACCACAGATATGGGGGTGAGTTGGTTCACATACAACATACCGAGGGAAGTCAATCTATCTCCTAGAAATCATTTTAGTTTTCATTTTTCTACAGTGAATCTATTGTGGTGAAATGTGTGATTGTAAAAGTCAAATAATTAAATAATAATTAACTTCCAATCACATTAACCATTACTCTCTTGTGGGAATTCCACTCAGTCCCTATGTAGCCAAACGTAGCTGCTGCTCATTCCGTTTGCTCTAAAATTGATAAATGGTTAAAAAAAAGTAAGGCCCGCGTCCATAGAGACACATACCAGCTCTATTGGTAGTACTGCTACTACCTGCAGTACAACACCTGTACCTGTTGAAGACAAGTTGTTCTGCTTCCACAGCACATCCAATGCCAGCATCAGTAATTCTACATTTGTTGTTATCCCAGCTCGCATGGACACTGACAGTTGTGAATATGATGCAGCCGAAGAGCTACTGCCCCCTTCCCCGGGAAAGCACCGAACAACAGACAGGGACGTTGGACCATCGAAGATGAGCATTGCATTGATTTGGGGTTCACTTATATTGGGAGTAGTGCCTTTCCTCAGCCACAGTGTGTTATATGTGCAAAAATACTATCTCACAACCTGATGAAACCTTCACTCTTGCACAGACATTTAGATACAAAACATGGCAATTTGAAAAATAAGCCACATGAGTTTTTGAGTGAGAATTAAGGCGACTTTTGAGTAGTAAGACATGTATAAAAGCAACAGATACCATTAATAAGAAGGGGCTAGAAGTGTCTTATATCGTGAGCTATCGAGTGGCTAGGACAGGCAAGCCACATGCTATTGTGGAGGACTTAATTATTCCTGCTACCATGGGCATGGCTGGGAAAATGCTGGGGGAAAAGGCCAAAAAAACTATACAGACAATGTCTTCATCAAACACTGTTTCACAACGCATCAGTGACATGGCAGGAGATGTTTTGAAACAATTACTGCTTCGCATACAAGCCAGTGAATTATATGCGTTACAGCTGGATGAGTCAACAGACGTGGCGGGCCTGGTACAGCTCCTGGTATATGTCTGTTACATTTATGGGGGGGTCAATTAAGGAAGACATCCTCTTCTGCAAACCACTGCAAACCAGGACAATATGAGAGGATATTTTTAAAGTACTGGACAGCTTTGTGACATCAAATGGACTTTGGTGGTCAAGATGTGTTTGTATCTGTACTGATGGTGCAAAAGCCATGACAGGGGTGACATAGTGGAGTGGTAACGCGCTTGCAAGCAGTTGCTCCCGACGCCACTTGGGTCCACTGCAGCATCCACCAAGAGGCTCTTGCTGCCAAGAGAATGCCTGACAGCTTGAAAGACGTTTTGGACACTACAGTGAAAATGGTTAACTTTGTTGTAGCAAGGCCCCTGAACTCATGTATTTTCTGCACTATGCAACGATATGGGCAGCGACCATGTAACGCTTTTACAACATACAGAAGTTGGTTGTCAAGGGGCAAAGTACTGACACGTTTTTTTTAAAATTGAGAGACGAGCTTAAAGTTTTCTTTACTGACCATAATTTTCACTTGTCTGACCGCTTGATGATGACTAGTTTCTCAGACCACTGGCCTGTCTGGGGGATGTTTTTCACTTGTCTGGAACATGATTTAAGACTGAGATTCTTTCCAATACAACCCAACATTGCAGAGTTATATGCATCCTTTCAAGCACACCCTTCTCATTAACCTGTGGTGAGTTATTCACAATCTTCGATGAACAAATAAGGTTTTATATGTAAAATGGTTAAATAAAGAGCAAAATTATTGATTATTATGATATTATTATTTGTGCCCTGGTCCTATAAGAGCTCTTTGTCACTTCCCATGAGCCATATGGGACAAAAACTCACATTTATTAAACATAAGAATGAGTGTATCGTATAGTGTGTGTGTGTGTGGCAGGCTTACAATAGATGGCAAAAAACAACATTTGAGAGTGCGCTGACCCTGGTGCTAGAGGGGGTACGCGAGGTTGAATGCTTGAAGGGGTATGCGACTATAAAGAGTTTGGGAACCACTGGTCTAGAGAAAAGAATCCAGGTGATTTTATGTGACTTGATTTTTGATGACTGCACAACCAGAACTGTCCCAGCTGCCCTCCCAGCTGTCCTCCCAGCTGCCCTCCCAGCTGCCCTGTCCTCTCAGCTGTCCTCCCAGCTGCCCTCCCAGCTGTCCCCCTCCCAGCTGTCCTCCCAGCTGTCCTCCCAGCTGCCCTGTCCTCTCAGCTGCCCTCTCAGCTGTCCTCCCAGCTGTCCTCTCAGCTGTCCTCCCAGCTGCCCTCCCAGCTGTCCCCCTCCCAGCTGTCCTTCCAGCTGCCCTGTCCTCTCAGCTGTCCTCTCAGCTGCCCTCCCAGCTCTCCTCCCAGCTGCCCTCCCAGCTGTCCTCTCAGCTGCCCTCCCGGCTGTCCTCCCGGCTGTCCTCCCGGCTGTCCTCTCGGCTGTCCTCTCGGCTGTCCTCTCGGCTGTCCTCTCAGCTGTCCTCCCAGCTGCCCTCCCAGCTGCCCTCCCAGCTGTCCCCCTCCCAGCTGCCCTCCCAGCTGTCCTTTTCACTGGAACCACCAGGTGGTATAAGGCTAAAAGGGATTTCTTTCTGTAACCACTTGAAGACAGTCATTTATAGATTCATCATGTCGTTACAGAGTGAACATTAGATGACAGTATTTTCCAGAATTACTTTTAGCTCGAGTCACAAGTCATGTAGAGCATACAATCTCAGAACATGGTTGTGAACGACGTGTGATGAATTTGACCCCCAATACACCGAAACAAACATGTAGACAAACATACACTCTCACACACACCACGGTCCAAACAGGATGCAGAACCCACTGGTGAGTCAGATTGTACATGATATACTATAATCTACTAGACCACAGTTAGTGATGGTAACTATGACAACACAACCCTACATACATCATGCCATACCACAGGGAAGAGAGTCATCAATGAAGGCCCACATTTATCTGTTATTACTCCCACGAATTGATTAGGCATCGTTAGTATGCCTGCCAAAATAACCTTTACAGTCATTACTGAAAGGACTGCCTCTGAATACTAGGATGACTTGCTTTGGTTATGGCTTTCTTGCCAAGCTTCCATGGTTGTAGAACATAAACCTCGATGAAGTGGCCTCATCCGGAGTATTTTTTATTTATTTAACCTTTATTTAACTAGGCAAGTTAGTTAAAAACAAATTCTTATTTACAATGACGGCCTACCCCGGCCAAACCCTCCCCTAACCCGGATGACGTTGGGCCAATTGTGTGCGTTCGGAATCAAACCAGGGTCTGTAGTGATGCCTCAAGCACTGAGGTGCAGTGCATTAGGCCGCTGCGCCACTCGGGAGTAGTCCCATCCAGACACTGATCTATTGTATGTTCTAATGGTTACAGTTAGGATTCAGGCAGAGGAAACTGATCTTAGATCTGTGCCTAAGGGCCAATGCCACTATTCACTGGGCTATGAAGGTTTGATGGTTTGATGACTCCCCCTGTACAGTGGTAGAGAATGTTTTATTAGAGCGCTCCCCAGTGGTCAGACAGTGACTGACACAAACACAAGACGTCTTACCCTCTAGGGCTAAAGGGCCACAACAGTAGGGTGAGGCACAGAGACAAAACAAGGGAGTGCGATCAGGGGGGAGGGAGAGGGGGATGCAGGAGAAACAGAACAGAAGAGGGAGAAAGGATTAATACTGTAGAACCAAAGACAGAAGACAACATGCAATGCATCAACACAATACAAGCAGACACATTTTAAAATACTGCCCTACCAAGCAAGAAGGCGGAAACTGCTCATAGTGTGGAACTGGAAAAAAGGGCTTTTATTTAACTTGGTTTCACAGTAACTTTATACAGTTACTGCTAACATGACCCTCATTTTCTCCAAAACACACTACAATAGAAGCAGGATACTTGTCCACCTGATTAAGTATGTATTTAATGTATGAGTTCATTTTTCGACCAAATGAGCAGTTACTGCGTTTTTGCATGGTAGGGAAAAATAGTACCTCCCTGTTTCACTCTGTTTTGAGCCAGAAAGAGAAAGACCTGAGTACTAACTGGATAGGAAGATCTAAAGGCCTGCACTATTGTATCTGGAGGTAATGTATGGTATTCTATTGTATCTGGAGGTAATGTATTCTATTGTATCTGGAGGTAATGCATGGTATTCTATTGTATCTGGAGGTAATGTATGGTATTCTATTGTATCTGGAGGTAATGTATTCTATTGTATCTGGAGGTAATGCATGGTATTCTATTGTATCTGGGGGTAATGTACGATAATGTATTCTATTGTATCTGGAGGTAATGTATGGTAATGTATTCTATTGTATCTGGAGGTAATGTATGGTATTCTATTGTATCTGGAGGTATTGTATGGTAATGTATTCTATTGTATCTGGAGGTAATGCATGTTATTCTATTGTATCTGGAGGTAATGTATGGTAATGTATTCCATTGTATCTGGAGGTAATGCATGTTATTCTATTGTATCTGGAGGTAATGTATGGTAATGTATTCTATTGTATCTGGAGGTAATGTATGGTATTCTATTGTATCTGGAGGTAATGTATGGTAATGTATTCTATTGTATCTGGAGGTAATGTATGGTATTCTATTGTATCTGGAGGTATTGTATGGTAATGTATGGTATTCTATTGTATCTGGAGGTAATGTATGGTATTCTATTGTATCTGGAGGTATTGTATGGTAATGTATTCTATTGTATCTGGAGGTAATGTATGGTATTCTATTGTATCTGGAGGTATTGTATGGTAATGTATGGTATTCTATTGTATCTGGAGGTAATGTATGGTATTCTATTGTATCTGGAGGTATTGTATGGTAATGTATTCTATTGTATCTGGAGGTAATGTATGGTATTCTTTTGTATCTGGAGGTATTGTATGGTAATGTATGGTATTCTATTGTATCTGGAGGTAATGTATGGTATTCTATTGTATCTGGAGGTAATGTATGGTATTCTATTGTATCTGGAGGTAATGTATGGTATGGTATTCTATTGTATTTGGTGGTAATGTATGGTATTCTATTGTATCTGGAGGTAATGTATGGTTTCTATTGTATCTGAGGTAATGTATGGTATTCTATTGTATCTGGAGGTAATGTATGATATTCTATTGTATCTGGATGTATTGTATGGTAATGTATGGTATTCTATTGTATCTGGAGGTAATGTATGGTAATGTATTGTATCTGGAGGTAATGTATGGTATTCTATTGTATCTGGAGGTATTGTATGGTATTCTATTGTATCTGGAGGTAATGTATGGTAATATATGGTATGGTATTCTATTGTATTTGGAAGTAATGTATGGTATGGTATTCTATTGTATTTGGAGGTAATGTATGGCAATGTATGGTATTGTATTCTATTGTATTTGGAGGTAATGTATGGTAATGTATGGTATTCTTTTGTATCTGGAGGTAATGTATGGTATGGTATTCTATTGTATTTGGAGGTATTGTATGGTATTCTATTGCATGGCATTGTATTGTTCATAATGTTAGCTTTCACTGGAGGAAGTGAGAAATGAGTCTAAAACCTTTGGAACATGGCTTTAACTGTTGAGATCAACGGAAGGTGAGAAGGGAGCTTTGGACTGGACTTGGCTGGGTTCTATCTTGTTAGGAACCACTACTTTCCTTGGGCTCTTCTAACCTCCACCGTATTAAAAGCCTTGGAGTTTTAACAGGGTTTTATTCTCAGAGCTAGAAGAAGAGAGGTCTCTCTAAGAGTCTCCCTTCAAACTGCGTGCCTGGAAAGTTACAAGAAAAAGAACACTTTGAAAACATTCTTCATTTCACCGGCTCCTTCCTAAATGGATGGTAGTTGGCGTTGCATAACTAGGGCCCAAAATAAAGCCCAGAAAGTGTGGTTTTCCCTGGGCCTTTTTCTGGGCCGGCTTGTCAGCATCTGTATGGAGCCTGTGTAGGGGTGGAAGTTGGGATGATCCTGGCTGTGTAGGGGTGGACGTTGGGATGATCCTGGCTGTGTAGGGGTGGATGTTGGGATGATCCTGGCTGTGTAGGGGTGGACGTTGGGATGATCCTGGCTGTGTAGGGGTGGACGTTGGGATGATCCTGGCTGTGTAGGGGTGGATGTTGGGATGATCCTGGCTGTGTAGGGGTGGATGTTGGGATGATCCTGGCTGTGTAGGGGTGGACGTTGGGATGACCCTGGCTGTGTAGGGGTGGATGTTGGGATGATCCTGGCTGTGTAGGGGTGGATGTTGGGATGATCCTGGCTGTGTAGGGGTGGATGTTGGGATGATCCTGGCTGTGTAGGGGTGGACGTTGGGATGATCCTGGCTGTGTAGGGGTGGACGTTGGGATGATCCTGGCTGTGTAGGGGTGGATGTTGGGATGATCCTGGCTGTGTAGGGGTGGATGTTGGGATGATCCTGGCTGTGTAGGGGTGGATGTTGGGATGACCCTGGCTGTGTAGGGGTGGACGTTGGGATGATCCTGGCTGTGTAGGGGTGGACGTTGGGATGATCCTGGCTGTGTAGGGGTGGATGTTGGGATGATCCTGGCTGTGTAGGGGTGGATGTTGGGATGACCCTGGCTGTGTAGGGGTGGACGTTGGGATGATCCTGGCTGTGTAGGGGTGGATGTTGGGATGATCCTGGCTGTGTAGGGGTGGATGGTGGGATGATCCTGGCTGTGTAGGGGTGGATGGTGGGATTTACCCTGGCTGTGTAGGGGTGGACGTTGGGATGATCCTGGCTGTGTAGGGGTGGATGTTGGGATGACCCTGGCTGTGTAGGGGTGGATGTTGGGATGACCCTGGCTGTGTAGGGGTGGATGTTTGGGATGATCCTGGCTGTGTAGGGGTGGACGTTGGGATGATCCTGGCTGTGTAGGGGTGGATGTTGGGATGATCCTGGCTGTGTAGGGGTGGATGGTGGGATGACCCTGGCTGTGTAGGGGTGGATGTTGGGATGACCCTGGCTGTGTAGGGGTGGATGTTGGGATGACCCTGGCTGTGTAGGGGTGGATGTTTGGGATGATCCTGGCTGTGTAGGGGTGGATGTTTGGGATGATCCTGGCTGTGTAGGGGTGGATGTTTGGGATGATCCTGGCTGTGTAGGGGTGGATGTTTGGGATGATCCTGGCTGTGTAGGGGTGGATGTTTGGGATGATCCTGGCTGTGTAGGGGTGGACGTTGGGATGATCCTGGCTGTGTAGGGGTGGATGTTGGGATGATCCTGGCTGTGTAGGGGTGGATGTTGCGATGATCCTGGCTGTTTAGGGGTGGATGGTGGGATGACCCTGGCTGTGTAGGGGTGGATGGTGGGATGACCCTGGCTGTGTAGGGGTGGATGGTGGGATGACCCTGGCTGTGTAGGGGTGGATGGTGGGATGATCCTGGCTGTGTAGGGGTGGATGGTGGGATGACCCTGGCTGTGTAGGGGTGGATGTTGGGATGATCCTGGCTGTGTAGGGGTGGACGTTGGGATGATCCTGCCTGTGTAGGGGTGGATGGTGGGATGATCCTGGCTGTGTAGGGGTGGACGTTGGGATGATCCTGGCTGTGTAGGGATGGACGTTGGGATGATCCTGGCTGTGTAGGGATGGACGTTGGGATGATCCTGGCTGTGTAGGGGTGGATGTTGGGATGATCCTGGCTGTGTAGGGATGGACGTTGGGATGATCCTGGCTGTGTAGGGATGGACGTTGGGATGATCCTGGCTGTGTAGGGGTGGATGTTGGGATGATCCTGGCTGTGTAGGGGTGGACGTTGGGATGATCCTGGCTGTGTAGGGGTGGATGGTGGGATGATCCTGGCTGTGTAGGGGTGGATGTTGGGATGATCCTGGCTGTGTAGGGGTGGATGTTGCGATGATCCTGGCTGTTTAGGGGTGGATGGTGGGATGACCCTGGCTGTGTAGGGGTGGATGTTGGGATGATCCTGGCTGTGTAGGGGTGGATGTTGCGATGATCCTGGCTGTTTAGGGGTGGATGTTGGGATGATCCTGGCTGTGTAGGGGTGGATGTTGGGATGATCCTGGCTGTGTAGGGGTGGATGTTGGGATGATCCTGGCTGTGTAGGGGTGGATGTTGGGATGATCCTGGCTGTGTAGGGATGGACGTTGGGATGATCCTGGCTGTGTAGGGATGGACGTTGGGATGATCCTGGCTGTGTAGGGGTGGATGTTGGGATGATCCTGGCTGTGTAGGGGTGGACGTTGGGATGATCCTGGCTGTGTAGGGGTGGATGGTGGGATGACCCTGGCTGTGTAGGGGTGGATGTTGGGATGATCCTGGCTGTGTAGGGGTGGATGGTGGGATGACCCTGGCTGTGTAGGGGTGGATGGTGGGATGACCCTGGCTGTGTAGGGGTGGATGTTGGGATGATCCTGGCTGTGTAGGGGTGGATGTTGGGATGATCCTGGCTGTGTAGGGGTGGATGGTGGGATGATCCTGGCTGTGTAGGGGTGGACGTTGGGATGATCCTGGCTGTGTAGGGGTGGACGTTGGGATGATCCTGGCTGTGTAGGGGTGGATGTTGGGATGATCCTGGCTGTGTAGGGGTGGATGTTGGGATGATCCTGGCTGTGTAGGGGTGGATGTTGGGATGACCCTGGCTGTGTAGGGGTGGACGTTGGGATGACCCTGGCTGTGTAGGGGTGGACGTTGGGATGATCCTGGCTGTGTAGGGGTGGATGTTGGGATGATCCTGGCTGTGTAGGGGTGGATGTTGGGATGACCCTGGCTGTGTAGGGGTAGATGTTGGGATGATCCTGGCTGTGTAGGGGTGGATGTTGGGATGACCCTGGCTGTGTAGGGGTGGATGTTGGGATGATCCTGGCTGTGTAGGGGTGGATGGTGGGGTCAGCGTGGGATGATTTCCATCTAGTCCCCAACCCCCCTAGTCCTCCCTGCAGCCAAACAACTGCTTTTCCCAGGGAGGAAGTGGAGTGTATCCGATAGCTTTCATTTATTACTTTAGTTCCACATGAACTGAGAATGATGGAAGCTGTTTTTTTCCTGACAGTCATTGTAGATTATATATTTCTATGGACAAGCATGATGCCTGGTGTTTACTGTACGTCTACATCATTGTGTTCTAAATGCAGACACCTACTCATTCAAGGGTTTTTCTTTATTTTTTAAACTATTTTCTACATTGTAGAATAATAGTGAAGACATCAAAACTATGAAATAACACATATGGAATCATGTAGTAACCAAAAAAAGTGTTAAACAAATCAAAATATATTTTAGATTCTTCAAAGTAGCCATCTTGATGACAGCTTTGCAAACTCTTGGTATTCTCTCCACCAGCTTCATGAGATAGTCACCTGGAATGCATTTCAATTAACAGGTGTGCCTTGTTAAAAGTTAATTTGCTTATTTCTTTCCTTATTAATGCGTTTGAGCCAATCAGTTGTGTTGTGACAAGGTAGGGGGGTATACAGAAGATAGCCCTATTTGGTAAAAAGTCCATATTATGTCAAGAACAGCTCAAATAAGCAAAGAAAAACGACAGACCATCATTACTTTAAGACATGAAGGTCAATCAATGCGTAAAATTTCAAGAAATGTCAACATTTCTGCAAGTGCAGTTGCAAAAACCATCAATCGCTATGATGAAACTGGCTCTCATGAGGACCGCCACAGGAAAGGAAGAGGATAAGTTTAGTAGTTGCCAGCCTCAGAAATTGAAACCCAAATAAATGCTTCTCAGAGTTCAAGTAACAGATAAATCGCAACATCAACTGTTCAGAGGACGCTGCGTGAATCAGGCCTTCATTGTCGAATTGTTGCAAAGAAATCACTAATAAAGGACACCAATAAGAAGAAAAGACTTGCTTGGGCCAAGAAACACGAGCAATGGACATTAGACCAGTGGAAATCTGTCCTTTGGTCTGCTGAGTCCAAATGTGAGATTTTTGGTTCCAACTGCCTTGTCTTTGTGAGAACCAGAGTAGGTGAACGGATGATCTCCATATGTGTGGTTCCCAACAGGACAATGACCCAACACACCTCCAGGCTGTGTAAGGGCTATTTGACCAAGAAGGACAGTGATGGAGTGCTGTATCAGATGACCTAGCCTCCACAATCACCCGACCTCAACCCAATTGAGATGGTTTGGGATGAGTTGGAGCGCAGAGTGAAGGAAAAGCAGCCAACAAATGCTCAGCATATATGGGAACTCCTTCAAGACTGTTGGAAAAGCATTCCAGGTGAAGCTGGTTGAAAGAATGCCAGAGTGTGCAAAGCTGTCATCAAGGCAAAGGGTGGCTACTTCTCAGGTCGAATCAGGAATGCTCCAGGGTAGCTGTTTAGGCCCTTTACTTTTTTCAATCTTTACTAACGAGATACGTAAAGCCAGTGTGTCTATGCATGCGGATGACTCAACACTATACATGTCAGCTACTACAGCAACTGAAATGACTGCAACACTTAACATAGAGCTGAAGTTCGTTTCAGAACGGGTAGCAAGAAATAAGTTAGTCCTAAATATTTCCAAAACTAAAAGCATTGTATTTGGGACAATTTTTTATTTTTATTTATCTGTAATTTTACCAGGTAAGTTGACTGAGAACACATTCTCATTTGCAGCAACGACCTGGGGAATAGTTACAGTGGAGAGGAGGGGGATGAAGAGCCAATTGTAAACTGGGGATTATTAGGTGACCGTGATGGTTTCAGGGCCAGATTGGGAATTTAGCCAGGACACCGGGGTTAACACCCCTACTTTTACAATAAGTGCCATGGGATCTTTTAATGACCGCAGAGAGTCAGGACACCCGTTTAACGTCCCTTCCAAAAGACAGCACCCTACACAGGGCAGTGTCCCCAATCACTGGCCTGGGGCATTGGGATATTATTTAGACGAGAGGAAATAGTGCCTCCTACTGGCCCTCCAACACCACTTCCAGCAGCATCTGGCCTCCCATCCAGGGACTGACCAGGACCAACCCTGCTTAGCTTCAGAAACAAGCCAGCAGTGGGATGCAGGGTGGTATTCACTAAACTCTTAACCTCAACTACATCTCGTAATGAATAATGTGGAAATTGAGCAACTTGAGGTGACTAAACTGCTTGGTGTAACCCTGTATTGTAAACTGTCATGGTCAAAACATATTGATACAACAGTAGTTAAGATGGGGAGAAGTCTATCCATAATTAAGCGCTGCTCTGCCTTCTTCACAACACTATCAACAGGGCAGGTCCTACATGCTACTGTTCAGTAGTGTGGTCATGTGCCACAAAGAGGGATTTGGGAAAATTGCAGTTGGCTCAGATTAGGGAAGCACGGCTGGCCCTTAAAAGTACACGGAGAGATAACATTAATGACATGCATGTTAATCTCTCATGGCTTAAAGTGGAAGAGATTGACCTCATCACTACTTGTTTTTGTAAGAGGTGTTAACAAGCTGAATGTACCGAGCTGTCTGTTTAAAATACTAGCATACAGCTCAGACAACCATTCCACAAGACATGCCACAAGAGGTCTCTTCCCAAGTCCAGAACAGTCTCCAAGTCCAGAACAGACTATGGGAAGCACACAGTACTACATAGAGCCATGACTACATGGAACTCTATTCCACATCAGGTAACTGATGCAGCAGTAGAATCAGATTGAAAAACAAGTAAAAATACACCTTATGGAACAGCGGGGACTGAAGAGACACACACAAAGGTACAGACACATGCATACTCACACATTGGGATATTGTTGTATGGTGGAATTAAACATCTTGTATTGTAGATATATAGTGGTGTAATAATGTTATATGATGTACTGTTTTATCTTTTGTTTTATATGTAATGTAAATTATTTAATATGTTTGGACCCCAGGAAGAGTAGCTGCTGCCTTGGCAGGAACTAATGGGGATCCATAACAAACCCCAGGAAGAGTAGCTTCTGCCTTGGCAGGAACTAATGGGGATCCATAATAAACACCAGGAAGAGTAGCTGCTGCCTTGGCAGGAAGTAATGGGGATCCATAATAAACCCCAGGAAGAGTAGCTGTTGCCTTGGTAGGAACTAATGGGGATCCATAATAAACCCCAGGAAGAGTAGCTTCTGCCTTGGCAGGAACTAATGGGGATTCATAATAAACCCCAGGAAGAGTAGCTGTTGCCTTGGCAGGAACTAATGGGGATCCATAATAAACCCCAGGAAGAGTAGCTGCTGCCTTGGCAGGAACTAATGGGGATTCATAATAAACCCCAGGAAGAGTAGTTGCTGCCTTGGCAGGAACTAATGGGGATCCATAAAAAAACCCAGGAAGAGTAGCTGCTGCCTTGACAGGAACTAATGGGGATCCCTAATAAACCCCAGGAAGAGTAGCTGCTGCCTTGGCAGGAAGTAATGGGGATCCATAATGAACCCCAGGAAGAGTAGCTGTTGCCTTGGCAGGAACTAATGGGGATCCATAAAAAAACCCAGGAAGAGTAGCTGCTGCCTTGACAGGAACTAATGGGGATCCATAATAAACCCCAGGAAGAGTAGCTGCTGCCTTGGCAGGAACTAATGGGGATTCATAATAAACCCCAGGACGAGTAGCTGTTGCCTTGGCAGCAGCTAATGGGAATCCATAATAAACCCCAGGAAGAGTAGCTGCTGTCTTGGCAGCAGCTAATGGGGATCCATACTAAATACAACTATAAATAGCACAAACAAATGTAGGACCACGCTCAACCAAGCTGTGATGGTGACCCTGGAGTAAGACATTAAGACAGTGTTGTCTTGGTGCTGTGATGGTGACCCTGGAGTAAGACATTAAGACAGTGTTGTCTTGGTGCTGTGATGGTGACCCTGGAGTAAGACATTAAAACAGTGTTGTCTTGGTGCTGTGAGTGTTTCTGTACCTTGACCCCCTCGTTGTAGCTTTCTAAAGGGTTGAGGCTGGCCAGACTGCCCAGGTGGCTGGGGGCTCCAGGACGAGGAGGCTTCTTTGGAGGGGCCACATGCTCTGAGAGGAGGGAGGAGAGTTAGTGTGTGTGTGTGTGTCTCTCAAAGAGAGAAAGATAAATGAATATCAGAACACACAGAGAAGATAGACTCATGTTGCCATTCCAGTATGTGGAGTGACATGTATGTGGAGTGACATATGTGCCGAGGGACTGTCTTGTGGAGTGACATATGTGCCGAGGGACTGTCTTGTGGAGTGACATATGTGCTGAGGGACTGTCTTACCTGATTTCCCCAGTCCCACTGGTTGGTATATGTTTCCTGTCTGAGGGGAAACATAGAAACACAAACAAATGATTAGAAAGGCACACTGGCACTTTTCTGTCTGTCTGGCTGTGCTTTTCCAACAGCACTCTGGATTAGGGCTTCCCATGGGCCCAGTGTGTTTCAGTGTTGTTGTGGGTACCCTGTAGCTAACAGCACAACATATCTCAGACCCCCAGAGACAAGCAGACAGCTACAATTCTCCAGCTCCTCCCCAAAACCTTATCCTCTCTTGATTTTAACACACGATGGTTTTTTCTTCTCCCCTCTACATTCTGATGTTTCCTCTTCTCAGAGCCGAGACCCACTCAGCCCAGTTTTGTTCTGTAATTACTGTGTGAATGGGTCTGGTTGGTTTGTGGGTGTTCTGTAGCTGACGCCTGTTTTTAAAGATTATCCAGCAGCAGAGAGAGAGAGAGAGATGATGGCATGAGAAACTGTTGCCACAGTTCAGTTCCCACCCTCCATAGTCCCAATATGTCAGCCTAGTGGGACTGGGCTGGTTGAGAGTGTCCAGCTACAACAGGGCTGTTCAATACCGGTCCAGGAGGGCCGAAACACTTCTGGTTTTCTGTCCTTCTAACAAGGGACTAATTCAGACCTGGGACACCAGGTGAGTGCAATTAACTACCAGGTAGAAAGAAAAAACAGACGTGTTTGGGACCTCCAGGACCGAACATCCCTAAGGTAGTATATGTGTATATTACTGAGGCCAGCGCTATAAAATTCAGACAAAATGTCTGTTGTAAAAAATGATTGAAATGGAAAAATGTAATAAATACATTGGTTTTTTGAAAAACAATATTTCCTGCTCCATCCCCCTGGGGGTATGAACCTAAACAAATGGTGGGTCATGGGAAACTCACCAGCCCCTGGAGACTGCAGTCTTCCCTGTCAATGCTGCCCCGCGAGTTCCTGGATTCTGGCTTCTGACGAGAACACATAGCAGAGGGTCAGAGAGCTAGCTAGCTACATCTGACCACCTCATAACCACAACCTCAAAGATTAAAACCTAATTTATCACTAAAACCATTGTTACAGTAGTCTTGAAATAGAATACTATAGAGTCTGTTTCTTACAACATAAGATGAAATGACTGCCGATTTCTCACTAGTGTTTCATTCCATGAGAACATAGAACTCACAATTCCGTTTGGAACGGATCTGTTCTTTTATCTTGCTGTGTTAACCCTCATTCCCTGCTACAAACAAACAATACCAAATCAACCAATCATCCATCCAGTACAATCTAAAATATATTTATGCCACCGTGACCACTGACCACAAAGATATGCAAACACAGTGAGTGCAGTGAGATAACTATTTGCACAGAAGGAATCCTCAGAGCTTCAGGAGCACCTGGTTGAGAGTTAAAACATCTTTCCAGATATCCAAGTACCAGCAGTACAAATCCACACAGAAAGCCACCAAAACAACCACCACCCCTTCCCAGCCATGATCTGTACCGGTTTTCCAAAGCAGGACTTGAAAAGGTGCATCCTCTGAGCTCTGTGGACAGCGGTGGTCCCATCGGCAGAGTGAGACGGCAAAACAGCCTGATGTTTTTGCTGCTGGATGAGGAAGGCTTAAAAGTGTCTGACGGAGTCAAGCAGAGACTGATCCCACAGCAGACTCCTCTTGCTCTGTGTCAGACCTCCTTCTCTCCCTCCCTCCCTCCCTCCTTTACTTTCCCCCAGTTGACGATCTCAACCCTTATTTGTGTACAGGAATACATAATCATATGAAACCGAATATTACACACAAATCCCATGAATAAAGATAGTGAATGTCTAAATGGTACAGTGGCTAAGGTATACAAAGGAAGACCACGTCAGTGTCGTCGGTTCTGTTGCCAGATCCGCCTAAAGGATCTTTCTAATTCTGAGAACAGCATGAACACTGGCTGAGATTTCCACCCATCCTCACCACAATATCTGGCGGCCAAATGAAACAGGCAGCATTAATGATTGCTCTCCCTCTGAACCCTGGCTGGCCGGGGCTGTGGATAAACAGACGCAGACCAAAATATTTTCCACAGGAAAGCCTTCTGGGAGGGAGAGGGATCATGAAGGGGTGGGAAGGGACTGTTATCAGAGGCTGGCTTCTCAAATACCAGAACTTTTAAAGATCCCTTTAAATCCAGTTTAGAAAAATCTTAAGTCCTATGCAATTGTCATGTTGGACGCGGCAACACAACAAACATTTTCAAGGGCCACAAAATGTGTCCTTTATCAATGTATTATTTCCACGAAGGTAATTTTCAATATATTGCTCAAACAATGTAGATGGCCTATTCTGGACATGGATCATATACTTGTATGAGTATTAAATATGAAATATAAAGCCAACAGCAGCTAGGTAGTACTACTGTCATCTTTAACCATCCTATAATTCATATAATCAGTCTAGCTCTCCAGAGAGTCTAGCTCTGCAAAGAAAAGAGAATGAATGCTGGCTGATCCCTGATTTTCCCTCACGAGATGAGTTTGTGATCAGGGTTCGGGTCTCTCTGACACATTCACACACCTTTACAGCTTTGTTTTACAAATGGATCCCCTTTTCTCTCCATATCAAACGGCGAGGGAGAAGATCACTCTTCCCACCTTATTTCACTGAATGAAAACAACAATGATCTGGATCTCCTCCAGCAGAGAACAACCCCAGGAGGGGTTGAGCTAGTAGAGAAAACACTAGTGTGCGTGACACTGTAATCCAATCCAGATGTTTACCCCAACTAAACAGTCAGTGGCATACTACTGATATGATGGTTCTGGGAGAGACTGACTGGGTAACAGTTCATTGAATAAAATAAAAGTAAACGCAAGCGTATTTACTATGACTGATCAGTGGTTGTCTCCACCCAGCTATCTTAAGATGAATGCACTAACTGTGATCAGTGGTTGTCTCCACCCAGCTATATTAAGATGAATGCACTAACTGTGATCAGTGGTTGTCTCCACCCAGCTATATTAAGATGAATGCACTAACTGTGATCAGTGGTTGTCTCCACCCAGCTATATTAAGATGAATGCACTCACTGTGATCAGTGGTTGTCTCCACCCAGCTATATTAAGATGAATGCACTAACTGTGATCAGTGGTTGTCTCCACCCAGCTATATTAAGATTAATGCACTAACTGTAATCAGTGGTTGTCTCACCCAGCTATCTTAAGATGAATGCACTAACTGTGATCAGTGGTTGTCTCACCCAGCTATATTAAGATGAATGCACTCACTGTGATCAGTGGTTGTCTCCACCCAGCTATATTAAGATGAATGCACTAACTGTGATCAGTGGTTGTCTCCACCCAGCTATATTAAGATGAATGCACTAACTGTAATCAGTGGTTGTCTCACCCAGCTATCTTAAGATGAATGCACTAACTGTGATCAGTGGTTGTCTCACCCAGCTATATTAAGATGAATGCACTCACTGTGATCAGTGGTTGTCTCCACCCAGCTATATTAAGATGAATGCACTAACTGTGATCAGTGGTTGTCTCCACCCAGCTATATTAAGATGAATGCACTAACTGTGATCAGTGGTTGTCTCCACCCAGCTATATTAAGATGAATGCACTAACTGTGATCAGTGGTTGTCTCCACCCAGCTATCTTAAGATGAATGCACTAACTGTGATCAGTGGTTGTCTCCACCCAGCTATATTAAGATGAATGCACTAACTGTGATCAGTGGTTGTCTCCACCCAGCTATATTAAGATGAATGCACTAACTGTGATCAGTGGTTGTCTCCACCCAGCTATATTAAGATGAATGCACTAACTGTGATCAGTGGTTGTCTCCACCCAGCTATATTAAGATGAATGCACTAACTGTGATCAGTGGTCGTCTCCACCCAGCTATATTAAGATGAATGCACTCACTGTAAGTTACTCTGGATAATACTCAATTGATCTCAAAATCCACATGGCTAAATGTGAAAAACCCTGTTAACTCCTCAATGATTGACTGAATGCTTACTAATAACCACCATAAATATTTGTCTAGTGGGGTATTTGCATATGATCTCAGTGATCATTATCCTATAATATGTTTTAGAGATAACAATCAACAAAAACACAACTTTTCTTTTAATTAAGGGACATTTAACAAAGTTAAGGTTCTAACATGCCATGTTCCTGTATTCCTGACCCTGCGTTGGCTCTACAACATTTCTCCTCAACATTTATTCCTCTGGCAGATGAACACGCCCCTCTGAAACAATTCATAGCTCTGAAAGAAAACCAAAGGTTAGATCGATCTGTCATCCAGATGAGAACTCCGGCCTGGGCCAAAGCAAGGAAAACTGACTCTGTAGTAGACTGGCAATATTTCAGACAAACTGAGAAACAGATGTACAATCTTGATTAAGAAAGCTCAATCAAAAATACTTTTTAAGCTCCATCTTTGACCACAGGTGATCCTTCATTTTTGAAAACAGTAAATGCACAGAAGCGTACAAATTCCTCTTCTTCCCTGCTAAGCAAGTTCTGTCTGAATCTGGCATCATAAATGAGAAGAATGGGATAAGTGATGCTTTTAATCATTTTATCATCTCGGCAGGCTTTTTATTTGAGAGGAACTGTGGTTTAAATGACCCTGGTCAGTCAATCGACTGCTCTTCCCTCTGCCCGCCTCTAGCCGACTTGACAGTTAACCCGTCAACTTCTAGGGAATCTTTGTTTTCATTTCAACAATTTACTATGATGTGATGTGTTGCCTTGCTTAAGATTGATGTAAAATAAAACCCACTGGGGCTGATATGTTTAATCCATTTCTGCTGCAGCTCTCTGCCCCTCTGCCTGCTGAATCATTGTACTCCTGCCCCCCTCAAAATGGCCTAGACCAGGTTGCATGTAGCTGCTTTAAAGATTACTTTACAGATCGAACTCTATGTGTATCTACTGATGGTGTTAAATCAGGTTTTCTGGACACAACGAAAGGTGACAGTAGACCAGGCTCTATTTGAACTACAGTCTGTCTTCATTGAATTACAGAAAAACCTTATTGACTTGAAATTAGTATTGACTGCAGGTAAAACTAAGTATATATTGTTCTTTAGAGTGCAAAATGAACTGATGATTTATTTTATTATGTATTTTGGATGGTGTCCATATTGATCACGTCCCGGATCACAAATATCTGAGCATCTGGATAGATTAATATCTGTCTTTTAAAAAGCATATTGATTAGGGCTTTAAAAAGCATATTGATTAGGGCTTTAAAAAGCATATTGATTATGGCTTTAAAAAGCATATTGATTATGGCTTTAAAAAGCATATTGATCAGGGCTTTAAAAAGCATATTGATTATAGTTTTAAAAAGCATATTGATCAGGACTTTAAAAAGCATATTGATCAGGGCTTTAAAAAGCATATTGATCAGGGCTTTAAAAAGCATATTGATCAGGGCTTTAAAAAGCATATTGATCAGGGCTTTAAAAAGCATATTGATCAGGGCTTTAAAAAGCATATTGATCAGGGCTTTAAAAAGCATATTGATTAGGGCTCCTGAGTGGCGCAGCGGGCTAAGGCACTGCATCTCAGTGCAAGGGGCGTCGCTGATGAGTTACCAGTCTATCATTACTAAACTGTAGACTTATGAGTTACCAGTCTATCATTACTAAACTGTAGACTTATGAGTTACCAGTCTATCATTACTAAACTGTAGACTTATGAGTTACCAGTCTATCATTACTAAACTGTAGACTTGTGAGTTACCAGTCTATCATTACTAAACTGTAGACTTATGAGTTACCAGTCTATCATTACTAAACTGTAGACTTATGAGTTACCAGCCTATCATTACTAAACTGTAGACTTGTGAGTTACCAGTCTATCATTACTAAACTGTAGACTTACCAGCCCCCGGTCTCAGGGATTGCTAACTTTTCAAATTCCTTGTCTCTACTGAATTAGGTGAATCCATTTTTAGTTTCTTGTACCTTATTTCTGGAAAAATATTCTAAATGTTCATAAATGTGATGTTTTGGTGTCACTAGGTCAATTCAGAAGGCTGGTTGAGGACCTTGTGTTCTGGTGTCACTAGGTCAATTCAGAAGGCTGATTGAGGACCTTGTGTTCTGGTGTCACTAGGTCAATTCAGAAGGCTGGTTGAGGACCTTGTGTTCTGGTGTCACTAGGTCAATTCAGAAGGCTGGTTGAGGACCTTGTGTTCTGGTGTCACTAGGTCAATTCAGAAGGCTGGTTGAGGACCTTGTGTTCTGGTGTCACTAGGTCAATTCAGAAGGCTGGTCGAGGACCTTGTGTTCTGGTGTCACTAGGTCAATTCAGAAGGCTGGTTGAGGACCTTGTGTTCTGGTGTCACTAGGTCAATTCAGAAGGCTGATTGAGGACCTTGTGTTCTGGTGTCACTAGGTCAATTCAGAAGGCTGGTTGAGGACCTTGTGTTCTGGTGTCACTAGGTCAATTCAGAAGGCTGGTTGAGGACCTTGTGTTCTGGTGTCACTAGGTCAATTCAGAAGGCTGGTTGAGGACCTTGTGTTCTGGTGTCACTAGGTCAATTCAGAAGGCTGGTTGAGGACCTTGTGTTCTGGTGTCACTAGGTCAATTCAGAAGGCTGGTTGAGGACCTTGTGTTCTGGTGTCACTAGGTCAATTCAGAAGGCTGGTTGAGGACCTTGTGTTCTGGTGTCACTAGGTCAATTCAGAAGGCTGGTTGAGGACCTTGTGATCTGGTGTCACTAGGTCAATTCAGAAGGCTGGTTGCGGACCTTATTACTGATGAATGTGATGTTCTGGTGTCACTAGGTCAATTCAGAAGGCTGATTGCGGACCTTATTACTGATGAATGTGATGTTCTGGTGTCACTAGGTCAATTCAGAAGGCTGGTTGAGGACCTTGTGTTCTGGTGTCACTAGGTCAATTCAGAAGGCTGATTGAGGACCTTGTGATCTAGTGTCACTAGGTCAATTCAGAAGGCTGGTTGAGGACCTTGTGATCTGGTGTCACTAGGTCAATTCAGAAGGCTGGTTGAGGACCTTGTGATCTAGTGTCACTAGGTCAATTCAGAAGGCTGGTTGAGGACCTTGTGATCTGGTGTCACTAGGTCAATTCAGAAGGCTGATTGCGGACCTTATTACTGATGAATGTGTTTGTTTTTTATGACCGTGTTTTCCTTTCTGCTTGCATTTTGCCTTTATATTGATGTGCTCATCTATAAAAGACACCTTGGTCTCTGTATAACTACCTGATAAATTAAAGGTTAAAAAAACATTAAATTGACATTAAATCTTACGTAGAGAGAGTATGTCTCTCAGTCACAAGGATCAAGTGATTGACAACGAGGGTGTAGACTGAGGTAGAGAGCATATGTTTCTATTTAGCAGGAGTTTGTGAGGTACAAACAGAGGATGAAAGGTGCTGTTGCTAATACACATCCTAATTGGGGATCCAAATAACCAAAGGTGAGATTGAGAGTGTATTAGCTGGTGTTTTAGCATGATAGCGAGAGGGAGCCAGTGTGGGGTAAAACATGAAGTAGCCAAATGGTACTGGGTGAATAAGGTTGATAAGAGGCTGTTACCAGGACGATCTCCAGCCAGCGCTGGTCCTCAACCTCTCTCTCTCTCTCCCTTTCTCTCAGGACGGTGCACGTGTGTGTCAGTAGGTGGTGAATAAGGGTCTGTTAAGGCGTCTTCATACATAGCTTTGTTTTACTCCTAGCAGAACTCAGCGAGGCGGAGTGAACTTAAAATACAATTTGAAAAACTAGAAAAAAGCGGCAATGTTACCTTTTGAGACAAGACCGCTTACTCAAAAAAAAAAACATTTTTGTAGAGGACTTAGTTGCGCAATTGTACATCTAACTAATGTTTGGTGCAGTATTTCACAAGTGAAAAAATGTGCATGAAAACTAGTCTTCTGTCGTTGAATGACAACCAACATTTAATTTGACAAATCCCTACTGTTGACCAATCACTGACGAAGGGGTGTAAACTTCAGCTCCCAAGCTCTGATAAGCCTCAATAAAAAATGTTGTGCGATCGAACAGCCCAAAAAAAACCTGCCGAAGACCAAAATGGATAAAAACATCAGAAAGTGTTTGGACTGGGAAGCATACGACTTTACCAGGAAGCACTCCTCCTGCTCCAACCAGCGCTGGTCCTCCTTCATCTGCTGCTGCTGTATCATCAGCCTCTCCTCCATCAGGTGGGGGGGCAGCGCCTGGCCCAGACCACGCATGTCCAACACACCTCCGTCCTGGGAGAGGAGAAGACAGGCAGAGGGGGATTTTAATTAAAAAAAATTTTTTTTTTTACCTTTATTTTACTAGGCAAGTCAGTTAAGAACAAATTCTTATTTTCAATGACGGCCTACCGGGGAACAGTGGGTTTACTGCCTGTTCAAAGGCAGAACGACAGATTTGTACCTTGTCAGCTCGGGGATTCGTACTTGCAACCTTTCGGTTACTAGTCAAACGCTCTAACCACTAGGCTACCCTGCCGATTGAGGGAGAGGGAGGTAGAGAGGACAGTGGATTTGTAATAAGCCTCATCTGTGATTGCTAGAGATGTACCAAGCTCAGACAATAGCCGATGAAATTCAGCAATTTCACCTGAATACAATTGGCAGAACCACAGTAAGGCGAGTACACGTGTATATTTTTGTGGAGCTCTCTCTCACCTCCATGTTGGGGGACCACATGGGGACGTCTCCTGGTCGGTGGTGGTTCCAGGCCTCCTGAGGGTCCAGAACACCGGCCTGGGGAGAGTACCCTCCACTGGGCATAGCGGGAATACCGTGAGGGCCTGGGTACCCAACCTGGATATGGTAGGACAGACGACAGGTGAAAACCCCAGAGGATTGTGATGATACAAAAGTATTGTATGTGAGGCAAGGCTGTTCATCATATAACATAGGCCCCAGTTAGCTTTCAGTATAACGCAGTACCTCATTATTTACCCTCCAGACACAAAGACCTATGGGATTTCATGTATATCTGAGCCATATACATGGCTGACATGGCCTGTGTGTGACATGTGACATTAGCACTGGCTGATAAACATCCTAAAGATAACTGACCTGAAAATAAAAGGACAATAACCTATTAATATGCAAACCGGCACACAGAACGCCTTTTAAGGCGATAACGTAGTCAAGTGCGATAACAACAGAATCTGAGAGTGGATTTTTCCGCAGGTGAAATCAGCCTTAAGTCAACAATACCAGCAGTTTGAAAAAGTGTTAGAGGAAATTCCCGCTGTCAGCAATGTATTACGGGGAGCTGAGGTGCTGTAAAATAACTTAGTTTGGGGAGATATAATTTCTCATTCTCAATGCATTCACTATTCCAGCTCAGCTGCCATGGGAATAGAGAGGGCAAGTCAGGTCGCCATAAATTCACCATTTTACGTCAGATGATAAAGTTGATCACGTTCTCACCCTCTACACACCACTAGCTAGTAAGAACCAAACCACTGTCAAGTAGCTAGAAAAATATTCATGAAGACAGCTCCATTTAAATACATTTACTAAACCAGTATTGTCAGTACCTCATTATCAATGGAAATGGTTCTGATATTTAATGGTAACGGTATAAAGTAATAAACAGTAATACCACAGATATAGAATCAATAGAAGAGACGTGGAACCCCATTCTAATTCTATGGGTAATACACAGTAAATCAAATCACATTTTATTGGTCACATACACATATTTATCAGATGTTATTGGTCACATACACATATTTATCAGATGTTATTGGTCACATACACATATTTAGCAGATGCTATTGGTCACATAGCAGGAGTTGCAGTCTACTGCAGAGATAGCCTGCAAAGTAATGTCATACTTTCCAGGTCCATACCCAAACAGTTCGAACTACTAATTTTGAAAATTACTCTCTCCAGAAATAAGTCTCTCACTGTTGCCGCCTGCTACCGACCCCCCTCAGCTCCCAGCTGTGCCCTGGACACCATTTGTGAATTGATCGCCCCCCATCTAGCTTCAGAGTTTGTTCTTTTAGGTGACCTAAACTGGGATATGCTTAACACCCCGGCAGTCCTACAATCTAAGCTAGATGCCCTCAATCTCACACAAATCATCAAGGAACCCACCAGGTACAACCCTTACTCTGTAAACAAGGGCACCTTCATAGACGTCATCCTGACCAACTGGCCCTCCAAATACACCTCCGCTGTCTTCAACCAGGATCTCAGCGATCACTGCCTCATTGCCTGTATCCGCTACGGAGCCGCAGTCAAACGACCACCCCTCATCACTGTCAAACGCTCCCTAAAACACTTCTGTGAGCAGGCCTTCCTAATCGACCTGGCCCGGGTATCCTGGAAGGACATTGACCTCATCCCGTCAGTTGAGGATGCCTGGTCATTCTTTAAAAGTAACTTCCTCACCATTTTAGATAAGCATGCTCCGTTCAAAAAATGCAGAACCAAGAACAGATACAGCCCTTGGTTCACTCCAGACCTGACTGCCCTCGACCAGCACAAAAACATCCTGTGGCGGACTGCAATAGCATCGAATAGTCCCCGCGATATGCAACTGTTCAGGGAAGTCAGGAACCAATACACGCAGTCAGTCAGGAAAGCTAAGGCCAGCTTCTTCAGGCAGAAGTTTGCATCCTGTAGCTCCAACTCCAAAAGGTTCTGGGACACTGTGAAGTCCATGGAGAACAAGAGCACCTCCTCCCAGCTGCCCACTGCACTGAGGCTAGGTAACACAGTCACCACCGATAAATCCATGATTATCGAAAACTTCAACAAGCATTTCTCAACGGCTGGCCATGCCTTCCGCCTGGCTACTCCAACCTCAGCCAACAGCTCCGCCCCCACCGCAGCGTCTCGCCCAAGCCCTTCCAGGTTCTCCTTTACCCAAATCCAGATAGCAGATGTTCTGAAAGAGCTGCAAAACCTGGACCGTACAAATCAGCTGGGCTTGACAATCTGGACCCTCTATTTCTGAAACTATCCGCCGCCATTGTCGCAAGCCCTATTACCAGCCTGTTCAACCTCTCTTTCATATCGTCTGAGATCCCCAAGGATTGGAAAGCTGCCGCAGTCATCCCCCTCTTCAAAGGGGGAGACACCCTGGACCCAAACTGTTACAGACCTATATCCATCCTGCCCTGCCTATCTAAGGTCTTCGAAAGCCAAGTCAACAAACAGGTCACTGACCATCTCGAATCCCACCGTACCTTCTCCGCTGTGCAATCTGGTTTCCGAGCCGGTCACGGGTGCACCTCAGCCACACTCAAGGTACTAAATGATATCATAACCGCCATCGATAAAAGACAGTACTGTGCAGCCGTCTTCATCGACCTTGCCAAGGCTTCCGACTCTGTCAATCACCATATTCTTATCGGCAGACTCAGTAGCCTCGGTTTTTCGGATGACTGCCATGCCTGGTTCACCAATTACTTTGCAGACAGAGTTCAGTGTGTCAAATCGGAGGGCATGCTGTCAGTCCTCTGGCAGTCTCTATGGGGGTGCCACAGGGTTCAATTCTCGGGCCGACTCTTTTCTCTGTATATATCAATGATGTTGCTCTTGCTGGGGGCGATTCCCTGATCCACCTCTACGCAGACGACACCATTCTATATACTTCCGGCCCGTCCTTGGACACTGTGCTATCTAACCTCCAAACGAGCTTCAATGCCATACAACACTCCTTCCGTGGCCTCCAACTGCTCTTAAACGCTAGTAAAACCAAATGCATGCTTTTCAACCGATCGCTGCCTGCACCCGCATGCCCGACGAGCATCACCACCCTGGATGGTTTCGACCTTGAATATGTGGACACCTATAAGTACCTAGGTGTCTGGCTAGAATGTAAACTCTCCTTCCAGACTCATATCAAACATCTCCAATCGAAAATCAAGAGTCGGTTTTCTATTCCACAACAAAGCCTCCTTCACTCACGCCGCCAAACTTACCCTAGTAAAACTGACTATCCTACCGATCCTCGACTTCGGCGATGTCATCTACAAAATTGCCTCCAACACTCTACTCAGCAAACTGGATGCAGTTTATCACAGTGCCATCCGTTTTGTCACTAAAGCACCTTATACCACCCACCACTGCGACTTGTATGCTCTAGTCGGCTGGCCCTCGCTACATATTCGTCGCCAGACCCACTGGCTCCAGGTCATCTACAAGTCCATGCTAGGTAAAGCTCCGCCTTATCTCAGTTCACTGGTCACGGCAACACCCATCCATAGCACTCGCTCCAGCAGGTGTATCTCACTGATCATCCCTAAAGCCAACACCTCATTTGGCCGCCTTTCGTTCCAGTACTCTGCTGCCTGTGACTAGAACGAATTGCAAAAATCCCTGAAGTTGGAGACTTTTATCTCCCTCACCAACTTCAAACATGTGCTATCTGAGCAGCTAACCGATCGCTGCAGCTGTACATAGTCTATTGGTAAATAGCCCACCCATTTTCACCTACCTCATCCCCACACTGTTTTTATTTATTTACTTTTCTGCTCTTTTGCACACCAGTATCTCTACCTGTACATGACCATCTGATCATTTATCACTCCAGTGCTAATCTGCAAAATTGTAATTATTCGCCTACCTCCTCATGCCTTTTGCACACAATGTATATAGACTCCCCTTTTTTTGTACTGTGTTATTGACTTGTTAATTGTTTACTCCATGTGTAACTCTGTGATGTCTGTTCACACTGCTAAGCTTTATCTTGGCCAGGTCGCAGTTGCAAATGAGAACTTGTTCTCAACTAGCCTACCTGTTAAATAAAGGTGAAATAAAATAAACATACACTTATTTATCAGATGTTATTGGTCACATACACATATTTATCAGATGTTACTGGTCACATACACATATTTATCAGATGTTATTGTGGGTGTATTCGATATGCTTGTGTTCCTAGCTCCAACAGTGCAGTAGTATCTAACAATTCACAACAATACACAAATCTAAAAGTAAAAGAATGGAATTAATAAATATCTAAATATTAGGACGAGCGATGTTGGAGTGGCATTGACTAAATACAATAGAACACAGTATATACATATGAAATGAGTAAAGCCATATGTAAACATTATTAAACTGACTAGTGTTCCATTATTAAAGTGGCCAGTGATTCCATGTCTATGTACAGTATATTGGGCAGCAGCCTCTATGGTGCAGGTTTGAGTAACCGGGTGGTAGCCGGCTAGTGATGGCTATTTAACAGTCTGATGGCCTTGACAGAAACTGTTTTTCAGTCACTCAGTCCCAGCTTTGATGCACCTGTACTGACCTTGTCTTCTGGATGATAGTGGGGTGAACAGGCCGTGGCTCGAATGGTTGATGTCCTTGATGATCTTTTTGACCTTCCTGTGACATCGGGTGCTGTAGGTGTCCTGGAGGACAGGTAGTTTGCCCCCGGTGATGCTTTGGGCCGAACGCACCACCCTCTGGAGAGCCCTGCAGTTGCGGGCGGTGCACTTGCCGTACCAGGCGGTGATACAGCCCGACAGGATGCTCTCAATTGTGCATATGTAAAAGTTTGTGAGGGTCTTAGGGGCCAAGCCAAATTTCTTCAGCCTCCTGCGGTTGGAACATTTCACAACGCTGTCTGTGTGGGTGGACCATTTCAGATTCTCAGTGATGTGTACGCAGAGGAACTTGAAGCTTTCCACCTTCTCCACTGCGGTCCTGTCGATGTGAATAGGGACGTTCTCCCTCTGCTGTTTCCTGAAGTCCACCATCAGCTCCTTCGTTTTGATGACGTTGAGGTTATTTTCCTGGCACCACTCCACCAGGGCCCTCACCTCCTCCCTGTAGGCTGTCTCGTCATTGTTTGTAATCAGACCTCCGACTGTTGTGTTGTCTGCAAACTTGATGATTGAGTTGGAGGCGTGCATGGCCATGCAGTCATGGGTGAACAGGAAGTACAGGAGGGGGCTGATCACGCACCCTTGTGGGGACTCTGAGGATCAGCAAAGTGGAAATGTTGTTTCTTACCTTCAACACCTGGGTTGCACAGGGCAGGGCCCAGTTGCACAGGGCAGGGTTCAGACCCAGGACCCCGAGCTTAATGATGCGGGTACTATGGTGTTAAAGGCTGAGCTATAGTCAATGAACAGCATTTATATATAAATATTCCTCTTGTCCAGATGGGTTAGGGCAGTGTGCAGTGTGATGGCGCTTGTATTGTGTGGATCTACTAGGGTGGTAAGCAAATTGAAGTGGGTCTAGGGTGTCAGGTAAAGTAGAAGTGATATGATCCTTGACTAGTCTCTCAAAGCACTTCATGATGACAGAATTGAGTGCTACAGGGCGGTAGTCATTTAGTTGTTATCTTAGCTTCTTGGGTACAGGAACAATTGTGGACATCTTGAAGCATGTGGGGACAGTAGACTGGGATAGGGAGAGATTGAATATGTCCGTAAACACTCCCGCCAGCTGGTCTTACGCTCTGAGGACGCAGCTAGGGATGCCATCTGGGCCGGCAGCAACACGCTTAAATGTCTTACTCAAGTAATCCACGGAGAACGAGAGCCCACAGTCCTTGGGAGCAAGCCACGTCGGTGGAACTGTGTTATCCTCAAAGTGGGCGAAGAAGGTGTTTAACTTGTCCGGGAGCAAGACTCTGGTTTTCCCTTTGTAATCTGTGATTGTCTGAAGAGCCTGCCACATACGTCTCGTGTCTGAGCCATTGAATTGCGTCTCTGACTTTTTTGCCTGTTTGATTACCTTACGGAGGAAATAACTACGCTGTTTGTATTCAATCATATTTGGTATTTGGTATTTTATTGTCGGCATCCCGGAAGAGGGAGTAACAGTGGTCCAGCGTTTTTCCAGCACAAGTACTACAGTCAATGTGTTGATAGAACATCGGTAGTGTTTTCCTCAAATATGCTTTGTTAAAATCCCCAGCTACAATAAATGCGGCTTCAGGATGTGGTTTCCAATTTGCAAAGTCCAGTTAGTTCCTTGAGGGCCGTCGCGGTATCGGCTTGAGGGGGAATATACACGGCTGTGACTATAACCGAAGAGAATTCTCTTGGGAGGTAATACGGTCTGCATTTGATTGTGAGGTATTCTAGGTCGTGCAAACAAAAGAACCTGAGTTTCTGTATGTTATCACAATCACACCATGAGTAGTTAATCATGAAACATACACCACTGCCTTTCTTCTTCCCGGAGAGTTCTTTATTCCTGTCTGCATGATGTACTGAGAACCCAGCTGGCTGTATGGACGGGGAAAGTATATCATGAGAGAGAGCCATGATTCCGTGAAACAGAGTATGTTACAGTCCCTGATGTCTCTTTGGAAGGAGATCCTCGCCCTGAGCTCATCTACTTTATTATTCAGAGACTGAACATTAGCAAGTAATATACTTGGAAGCGGTGGATGGTGTGCACGCCTCCTGAGTCGGACTAGAAGTCCACTCAGAATACCTCTTCTCCGATGTTGGCGTCTTGGAGCAACCTCTGGGATGAGTTCAATTGCCCTGGGGGGTATGGACAAAGAACCCAATTCGGGAAAGTCGTATTCCTGGTCGTAATGCTGGTGAGTTACCGCCGTTCTGATATCCAAAAGTTATTTCCCGGATGTATGTAATGACACAAATAACATTATGGACTAGTAAAGTAAGAAATAACACACACAAAGACAAAATACTGTAAAGTTGCTTTGGAGCTAGAAGCAGAGCTGCCATGTCAATCGGCACTCATTCTCTGTGTTAAAAGTGTGTTAGTATAGCATATTATAGTATAGTATAGTATAGTATAGTATAGTATAGTATAGTATAGTATAGTAGAGTACAGTAGTATAGTATATTATAGCATAGTACAGTGTAGTATAGCAGTGTAGTATAGTAGTATACTACAGCAGTATAGTAGTATAGTATAGTCGTATAGTACAGTAGTATAGTAGCATAGTATGTTATAGTATAGTACAGTAGTATAGTACAGTATAGTACCTGGTAATGGTTGAGCTGTCCAGCATGCTGAGGGCTGGGGTAGAATCCTTCACTAGACCGAGGGCTGGGGTAACCAGGTCTGCTGGGCTGCTCAGAGAGGGGGTGACAGATCATGCAGTAAGCATATAAGTACCCATGGAGTAAGTACACATGGGATAGATCGACTTTCTACAGGTTGTGATCCCCATCTATTGGACAGGGAATGAGAGTCCTTGTATCAAGCTACCTAAAATATCTAAGGGGGATACCTAGTCAGTTGTACAACAATGCCTTCAACTGAAATGTGTCTTCTGCTTTTAACCCAACCCCTCTGAATCAGAGAGGTGCGGGGGCTGTCTTAATCAACATCCACGGCCGGGGAACACTGGGTTAACTGCCTTTGTCAGGGGCAGAACGACAGATTTTTACCTTGTCAGCTCGGAGATTTGATCCAGCAACTTTTTGGTTACTGGGGCCAACGCTCTAACTACTAGGACACCTCAGAAACATGTTTACACTATAACCCCAGTCTTAATCGACTTTTAGATGCAAAGCACCAAGCTATCCTTTGTAGAAATCTTGTACACAATGGCATGCTTGACATGTATCTATCTTCCAACCATAGGAAGGAGCTGGATCCCACATCCAGAGATAAAATCAGATAAGGAAGCTTTATTATTCTCAGATGAGGAAACTATTTATGGATAAAATACAATCATTACACATGAAAAAGGCAGATGTTGAATCCCACAAACTAGTAGCTAAACTATTAAAAACTAAAGTTTTATGTGAGTATGCATTGGTTTGAAGCTGATAAAGAAAGGACATTCACACGAGCACCACAATGCCTGCTCCACTCAGGCTCTACCAAGGGTGCCCAGCACACAGCATTCCTCTACAGCAATAGCTACGTTGGTCTATTGTATACCGAACAACTATACTCTGTCTAAGGCCAGTTAGGATCACCACTTTATTTTAAGAATGTGAAATGTCAGATAATAGTAGAGAGAATGATTTATTTCAGCTTTTATTTCTTTCATCACATTCCCAGTGGGTGAGAAGTTTACATACACTCAATTAGTATTTGGAAGCATTGCCTTTAAATTGTTAGGGTCAAATGTTTTGGGTAGCCTTCCACAAGCTTCCCACAATAAGTTGGGTACATTTTGGCCCATTCCTCCTGACAAAGCTGGTGTAACTGAGTCAGGTTTGTAGGCCTCCTTGCTCGCACAAGCTTTTTAAGTTCTGCCCACAAATTTTCTATGGGATCGAGGTCAGGGCTTTGTGATGGCCACTCCAATACCTTGACTTTGTTGTCCTTAAGCCATAACTTTGGAAGTATGCTTGGGGTCATTGTCCATTTGGACGACCCATTTGCAACCAAGCTTTAACTTCCTGACTGATATCTTGAGATGTTGCTTCAATATATCCACATAATTTTCAATCCTCATGATGTCATCTATTTTGTGAAGTGCACCAGTCTCTCCTGCAGCAAAGCACCCCCACAACAAGATGCTGCCACCCCCGTGCTCACGGTTGGGATGGTGTTCTTCAGATTGCAAGCCTCCACCTTTTTCCTCCAAACACAGCGATGGTCCTTATGGCCAAACAGTTCTATTTTTGTTTCATTAGACTAGAGGACATTTCTCCAAAAAGTATGATCTTTGTCCCCATGTCCAGTTGCAAACCAAAGTCTGGCTTTTTTATGGCTGTTTTGGAGCAGTGGCTTCTTCCTTGCTGAGGGGCCTTTCAAGTTATGTCGATATAGGACTCGTTTTACTGTGGATATAGATACTTTTGTACCTGTTTCATCCAGCATCTTCACAAGGTCCTTTGCTGTTGTTCTGGGATTGATTTGCACTTTTCGCACCAAAGTACGTTCATCTCAAGGAGACAGAACGCATCTCCTTCCTAAGCAGTATGACGGCTGCGTGGTCCCATGGTGTTTATACTTGCGTACTATTGTTTGTCCAGATGAATGTGGTACCTTCAGGCGTTTGGAAATTGCTCCCAAGGATGAACCAGACTTTGGAGGTCTACAATTTTTTTTCTGATTTTCTGTTTCATTTAGATTTTCCCATGAGGTCAAGCAAAGAGGCACTGAGTTTGAAGGTAGGCCTTGAAATACATCCACAGGTACACCTCCAATTGACTCAAATTATGTCAATTAGCCTATCAGAAGCTTCTAAAGCCATGACATCATTTTCTGGAATTTTCCAAGCTGTTTAAAGGCACAGTCAACTTAGTGTATGTAAACTTCTGACCCACTGGAACTGTGATACAGTGAATTATAAGGGAAATAATCTGTCTGTAAACAATTGTTGGAAAAATTACTTGCGTCATGCACAAAGTAGATGTCCTAACCGACTTGCCAAAACTATAGTTTGTTAACAAGAAATTTGTGGAGTGGTTGAAAAACAAGTTTTAATGACTCCAACCTAAGTGTATGTAAACTTCCGACTTCAACTGTTGGTAGGGGTGAAGTGACTTTGCATAGATAATAAACAGGAAGTAGCATAGTCCGATGGCCATGTGATTAATTGTTCAGCAGTCTTATGGCTTGGGGGTAGAAGCTGTTAAGGAGCCTTTTGGTCCTAGACTTGGTGCTCTGGTACCGCTTGCCGTGCGGTAGCAGATAAAACAGTCTATGACTTAGGTGACTGGAGTCTCTGACAATTTTATGGGCTTTCCTGTGACACCGCCTATTATATAGGTCCTGGATGGCAGGAAGCTTGGCCCCAGTGATGTACTGGGCTGTACGCACTACCCTCCCTAGCGCCTTATGGTCAGATGCCGAGCAGTTGCCATAGCAGGCGGTGATGCAACCGGTCAGGATGCTCTCGATGGTGCAGCTGTAGAACACTCATAAGCTTAAGTTCCATCGCCATCTGGGAGCCGGGCCCTGGCTATTACTTCATAGACATGGCTATTTGTATTTATGCAAACATATGGATTGTCCCTTTAAAGAGGAGAAGGGGTGAATATCAACACCAGCTTTACATTAAGCAATTCCTGTAAGTGACTCTCAAAGTACTGAATAAGTTGGCTGAGTGAGCATTTGGAATGAAATCCCCCCCACAGACCCCCCCTCCAGGTTTTTATTTGTTGATGGCCATTTCCCACTAAGGGGCCCTACGCCGACGTCTGGTTTTGGTCCTGTCCGTATGTCTTTTTAAAATATTTTTTGGGGTGGAGTCCAGACCAGCACTGATTTCAATGTCCATCGATGGGACTCCATAACAACATGCCACGTTGATACAAGTGACTTTTGGTAGCAATGCGAACATTTTCCAAACCTACTTTGGGGGGGGGGGGGGGGTTCTTACTTTAGGGGGGTAGGATTAGGGTTCTTACTTTAGGGGGGGCCTCGTCAGAGGCCCCTGAGTCCCAGGACACAGTGACCTGACGTCTCATCTCCATCCTCAGTCTCTCCTCCTGCTGGGCCTTCTCCTCCTCCAGGATTGTACTGCAGGGAACACACGTCCGCTTATCATACAGTCATAACACAGACTGGGATACAGTGGAGGGGGTTGCTACACAATTAACATACACAAAACACTTTAAATATGATGTTCTTAGTTATCACAGACACCTCTCCGCTTCAGATGTAACAGAAGACAAATGTGTTATCCATTATCTGTATCTACCTCCAAATGTATTATCCATTATCTGTATCTACCTCCAAATGTGTTATCCATTATCTGTATCTACCTCCAAATGTGTTATCCATTATCTGTATCTACCTCCAAATGTGTTATCCATTATCTGTATCTACCTCCAAATGTGTTATCCATTATCTGTATCTACCTCCAAATGTGTTATCCATTATCTGTATCTACCTCCAAATGTGTTATCCATTATCTGTATCTACCTCCAAATGTGTTATCCATTATCTGTATCTACCTCCAAATGTGTTATCCATTATCTGTATCTACCTCCAAATGTGTTATCCATTATCTGTATCTACCTCCAAATGTGTTATCCATTATCTGTATCTACCTCCAAATGTGTTATCCATTATCTGTATCTACCTCCAAATGTGTTATCCATTATCTGTATCTACCTCCAAATGTGTTATCCATTATCTGTATCTACCTCCAAATGTGTTATCCATTATCTGTATCTACCTCCAAATGTGTTATCCATTATCTGTATCTACCTCCAAATGTGTTATCCATGATCTGTATCTACCTCCAAATGTGTTATCCATGATCTGTATCTACCTCCAAATGTATTATCCATTATCTGTATCTACCTCCAAATGTGTTATCCATTATCTGTATCTACCTCCAAATGTGTTATCCATTATCTGTACCTACCTCCAAATGTGTTATCCATTATCTGTACCTACCTCCAAATGTGTTATCCATTATCTGTATCTACCCCCAAATGTGTTATCCATTATCTGTATCTACCTCCAAATGTGTTATCCATTATCTGTATCTACCTCCAAATGTATTATCCATTATCTGTATCTACCTCCAAATGTGTTATCCATTATCTGTATCTACCTCCAAATGTGTTATCCATTATCTGTATCTACTTCCAAATGTGTTATCCATTATATGTATCTACCTCCAAATGTATTACCCATTATCTGTATCTACCTCCAAATGTATTATCCATTATCTGTATCTACCTCCAAATGTATTATCCATTATCTGTATCTACCTCCAAATGTATTATCCATTATCTGTATCTACCTCCAAATGTGTTATCCATTATCTGTATCTACCTCCAAATGTGTTATCCATTATTCGTATCTATTACTATATGTATTATCCATTATTCGTATCTATTACCGAATGTGTTATCCATTATCTGTATCTACCTCCAAATGTATTATCCATGATCTGTATCTACCTCCAAATGTATTATCCATTATCTGTATCTACCTCCAAATGTGTTATCCATTATCTGTATCTACCTCCAAATGTGTTATCCATTATCTGTATCTACCTCCAGATGTGTTATCCATTATCTGTATCTACCTCCAAATGTGTTATCCATTATTCGTATCTATTACTATATGAATTATCCATTATTCGTATCTATTACCGAATGTATTATCCATTACTAAATGCGTTATCCATTATCCTTATCTATTACCAAAAGTATTATCCATTATTCGTATCTATTACCAAAAATATTATCCATTATTCGTATCTATTACCAAAAATATTATCCATTATCTGTATCTATTACTAAATGTATTATCCATTATCTGTATCTATTACTAAATGTATTATCCAAGTTCAATCATCCTCATCCACCAGTAATGTGAATGTCTAATTTACCTCTCAGGAAAATGCTCATCTCCCATGTGTATGCCTCAGAGCCCATGCGTATGCCTCAGAGCCCATGTGTATGCCTCAGAGCCCATGGGTATGCCCCAGAGCCCATGTGTATGCCTCAGAGCCCATGTGTATGCCTCAGAGCCCATGTGTATGCCTCAGAGCCCATGTGTATGCCTCAGAGCCCATGTGTATGTCTCAGAGCCCATGTGTATGCCTCAGAGCCCATGTGTATGCCTCAGAGCCCATGTGTATGCCTCAGAGCCCATGTGTATGCCTCAGAGCCCATGTGTATGCCTCAGAGCCCATGTGTATGCCTCAGAGCCCATGTGTATGCCTCAGAGCCCATGGGTATGCCTCAGAGCCCATGTGTATGCCTCAGAGCCCATGTGTATGCCTCAGAGCCCATGTGTATGCCTCAGAGCCCATGGGTATGCCTCAGAGCCCATGTGTATGCCTCAGAGCCCATGTGTATGCCTCAGAGCCCATGTGTATGCCTCAGAGCCCATGTGTATGCCTCAGAGCCCATGCGTATGCCTCAGAGCCCATGCGTATGCCTCAGAGCCCATGCGTATGCCTCAGAGCCCATGCGTATGCCTCAGAGCCCATGCGTATGCCTCAGAGCCCATGCGTATGCCTCAGAGCCCATGCGTATGCCTCAGAGCCCATGCGTATGCCTCAGAGCCCATGCGTATGCCTCAGAGCCCATGCGTATGCCTCAGAGCCCATGCGTATGCCTCAGAGCCCATGCGTATGCCTCAGAGCCCATGCGTATGCCTCAGAGCCCATGCGTATGCCTCAGAGCCCATGCGTATGCCTCAGAGCCCATGTGTATGCCTCAGAGCCCATGTGTATGCCTCAGAGCCCATGTGTATGCCTCAGAGCCCGCCTCAGAGCCCATGTGTATGCCTCAGAGCCCATGCGTATGCCTCAGAGCCCATGCGTATGCCTCAGAGCCCATGTGTATGCCTCAGAGCCCATGCGTATGCCTCAGAGCCCATGTGTATGCCTCAGAGCCCATGTGTATGCCTCAGAGCCCATGTGTATGCCTCAGAGCCCATGTGTATGCCTCAGAGCCCATGTGTATGCCTCAGAGCCCATGTGTATGCCTCAGAGCCCATGTGTATGCCTCAGAGCCCATGCGTATGCCCCAGAGCCCATGCGTATGCCTCAGAGCCCATGCGTATGCCCCAGAGCCCATGCGTATGCCCCAGAGCCCATGCGTATGCCTCAGAGCCCATGCGTATGCCTCAGAGCCCATGCGTATGCCTCAGAGCCCATGCGTATGCCTCAGAGCCCATGTGTATGCCTCAGAGCCCATGCGTATGCCCCAGAGCCCATGTGTATGCCCCAGAGCCCATGCGTATGCCTCAGAGCCCATGTGTATGCCTCAGAGCCCATGCGTATGCCTCAGAGCCCATGTGCATCCAATCACACCACAACCATAATGAACCACCAGCTCCCCAGTCATATCCGCAGCAGTGTGTGTGAAAGTCCTGTACTGTTTCAATAAACTCTCTTTACCAGAGCCAGCAGCTCCACCTCCTTCCTCCTGCATGGGCAGCCTGTTGTGGCTGGCCCCTGGCCAGTCATTCTATCAGCCAGCCTACCACTGGACTGGATTGACTGGGAATTAGGATGCTGTGGAACTAACTACCAGGGTTGTGTTCACTATGGCACACCGTAGCAAAACGTATCTCAAAGGAATGCTAACAGGAAAGTTAACAGGAAATAGAATGGCTCACATCCTCTAGGGACCGACCGACACACAGACAGACACACAGACAGACAGACAGACAGACAGACACACAGACAGACACACAGACAGACACACAGACAGACACACAGACAGACACACAGACAGACAGACAGACAGACACACAGACAGACAGACACACACACACAGACAGACAGGTTCTCACATATTCTAGGACTTTATCGACGGACAGACAGCCACCTAGCCACCGTGCTTCTACATTGCTTGCTGTTTGGGGTTTTAGGCTGGGTTTCTGTACATCACTTTGTGACATCAGCTGATGTAAGAAGAGCTTTATAAATACATTGATTGACATACTAAGGCCAAGGGCCCATGGGATAGGTAAGGCAATAAATCCACCACACAAGGGCTGCATCTCAAATGGGCCTATAGGGCTCTAGTCTAAAGGTAGTGTGCTATATAGGGATTAGGGTGCCATTTGGGACGCAGACGAGGACTACCCACAGAAATGTACCGACACACACCCTCTAATGTGTCTTTGCTTCAGCTAGTCTAAAAGATCTATGTACATCACACTTCAGCCACCTACCATGGATTTGACTGACATAGATAGCCCATTGAAGTGCATTGTGTGCTGGTAATTGATAGTCTCTATTGGGAATATGGCATCGACCTGTTGCCTCTTTCTATTTTTAATTTAACTAGGCAAGTCAGTTAAGAACAAATTCTTATTTACAATAACGGCCTACCCCGGCCAAACCCTCCCCTAAACAGGACAGCAGTGGGACAAATTGTGCGCTGCCCTATGGGACTTCTGATCACGGACGGTTGTAATACAGCCCGGGTTCAAACCAGGGTCTGTAATGACGCCTCTAGCACAATGCAGTGCCTTAAACCGCTGCGCCATTCGGGAACCCCACTCTTATTTGAATGACAACTTAAGTAGCTGAGACCACTCTGTTTTTAAAGTTACACTAATACATGAAACAGTGACCTCTTGTGTAGCAATGTGGAACATTTATTTTAACCTTTATTTAACTAGGCAAATCAGCTGAGAACAAATTCTTATTTACTATGACGCCCTACCGGGGAACAGTGGGTTAACTGCCTTGTTCAGGGGCAGAACGACAGATCTTTACCTTGTCAGCTCAGGGATTTGATCCAACAACCTTTCGGTTACTAGTCCAACACTAACGACTAGGCTTCCTGCCGCCCCAACATCATTCTTCCAGAGTTATAGAGCAGGGATACTGTGTGGGAAAGAACACTGCACGTATGAGGCGTTTCTTCTAGACAGATTTGTTTTTTCGCCCCCTACTAATGGTTATGGTTAGGAATAGGTTAGTTAAGCTGATCCTAGATCTGTGCTTAAAGGCACCTTTTATCCTGAGCCTACAGTAATGCAGCATCTCAGAGTAGGAGTGCTGATCTCGGATCAGGTCCTCCCTGTCCCAGTAATCTTATTCATTAGGATTGTAAAGGAAAACAATGCACTTCTGACCCCTGAACTTCTCCCCTTAGAGGTACTGACCTGAGCTGGGTTTTGAGTTCTGTGAAGCGGGGTCTCTTGCTGGGGTCGTAGGCCCAGCACTTGGTCATCAGGCTGTACAGGGTGGGGGGGCAGTTGTGAGGCATGGCCAGACGCTCTCCGTTCTCTATCCGCCCGATGACATCGTTGTTCTTCACCCCCTGGAAGGGCTTGATACCATACATGAGGATCTCCCACATGCACACACCTGGAGAGGAGGGGAGGGGAAGGAGAGGAGGGGAGGGAAGGAGAGAGGAGACGAGGGGAGGATAGGAGAGGGAGGAGAGAGGAGGATAGGGGAGACGAGGGGAGGATAGGAGAGGGGAGGAGAAAGGGAAGGAGAGAGGAGGGGAAGAGTGGGGAGGAGAGAGGAGGGGAAGAGTGGGGAGGAGAGGTGAGGAGAGGGAAGGGGGAGAGGGGGAGGAGATGGGAGGGAGGAGAGGAGGATGTAAGAGAGGAGGACAGAAGGGGAGATAGGAGGGCAGGAGGGGAGAGAGGAGAGAGGAAAGGAGTGGGGAGGAGATGAGGGAGGGCAGGAGCGAGGAGAGGAGGAACAGAGAGAGGAGGGAGGAGAGGAGTGGGGAGGAGAGAGGAGAGGGAAGGAGAGAGGAGAGGAGTGGAGGAGAGGAGGAGAAGGATGGGAGGAGAGGAGAGAAGAGGGGAAGAGAGGGAAGGAGAGAGGAGGAGAGAGGGAAGGAGAGAGGAGGGGAAGAGTGGGGAGGAGAGGGAAGGAGACAGGAGGGGAAGAGTGGGGAGGAGAGGGAAGGGGGAGGATATAAGAGAGGAGGGGAAGAGGGGAGAGAGGAGGGCAGGAGGGGAGTGGGGAGGAGAGGAGAGAGGAAAGGAGTGGGGAGGAGAGGAGGGGAGGGCAGGAGAGAGGAGGAGAGAGGAGAGGAGGAACAGAGAGAGGAGAGGAGTGGGGAGGAGAGGGAAGGAGAGAGGAGAGTGGAGGAGAGGGAAGGAGAGGGAATGAGAGAGGAGAGGGGTGGGAAGGGGGAAAGACTAAGGACAGGCTATAGATATGACAGAGACAGACACGAACATACAGGAGTTGATAGCTAGATGTGTGTCATCTGCAGCTGCCAAACTCACCAAACATCCACACATCGCTGGCTGAGGTAAAGCGTCTGAAGTTGATAGATTCTGGAGCCATCCATTTGATTGGAAGTTTCCCCTTGGAAGCTGATAAAAGGTTGGACGTTCAGACAAAACCCATGTGTGCTTCAGCGTGTAGACAATGGCTTTCACAACCAGCAGATGGTGCAAAATCATCAGCCTGGAAGTCAGTGGGTTTGTACCAGAGACCATATTAAACAGGTTTGTCCCAGAGACCTTATAAAACAGGTTTGTCCCAGAGACCTTATAAAACAGGTTTGTACCAGAGACCTTATAAAACAGGTTTGTCCCAGAGACCTTATAAAACAGGTTTGTACCAGAGACCTTATAAAACAGGTTTGTCCCAGAGACTGTATTAAACAGGTTTGTACCAGAGACCTTATAAAACAGGTTTGTACCAGAGACCTTATAAAACAGGTTTGTCCCAGAGACTGTATTAAACAGGTTTGTACCAGAGACCTTATAAAACAGGTTTGTACCAGAGACTGTATTAAACAGGTTTGTACCAGAGACCTTATAAAACAGGTTTGTACCAGAGACTGTATTAAACAGGTTTGTACCAGAGACCTTATAAAACAGGTTTGTACCAGAGACCGTATTAAACAGGTTTGTACCAGAGACTGTATTAAACAGGTTTGTACCAGAGACCTTATAAAACAGGTTTGTACCAGAGACCTTATAAAACAGGTTTGTACCAGAGACCTTATAAAACAGGTTTGTCCCAGAGACCTTATAAAACAGGTTTGTACCAGAGACCTTATAAAACAGGTTTGTACCAGAGACCTTATAAAACAGGTTTGTACCAGAGACTGTATTAAACAGGTCTGTACCTTTGTAGTAGGAGCTGTCCTCCATGTAACGCGAGAGGCCAAAGTCTCCCAACATCACACAGTCTGTGGAAGACACTAGCACGTTCCTGGCAGCAATGTCCCTGGAGATGTACACGCAAAGAGATAATAACTAGCAATTCTGGAAAACCTGGGGATTTTGGAAAGATTCTGGAATTCTGCAGACCGCACATTGAGTACTTAAATATTGACAGCGTGGCACAAATAAATATATTAGAAAATGAAAGCTTAACATAATCTTAAATAGTGTCTACATCAACCTAAATAGCGGGATAACATGGGTGGTGGTCTTACCGATGGACAAAGCGTTTGCTCTCCAGGTAGGTCAAGGCTGTGCTGAGCTGGTGGGAGAACAGGATCAACGCTGACAGGTCCAGGTTGCACTTCCTTACTTGTAAAAAGGACCTCAACTGGAAGATGAAAAACGTCAATGAGATTGATCCTCTTTGTTTTTCCAGAGAGATAGGTGGACGACAGAGGAAACCGTTTCCAAACGTGTTTCTGTCTTCTGGGATCTCTCATCTATTACAAGAATGACAAGAGCTCCAACAACACCTCTGCATACTGTACATAGCCTATCTATTAAAACATACTCTGTGTTTGTATGGTTCACTGTCAACCCAACCCCCAGGACGCCTCACCTCTCCCATCGTGCACAGCTCCATGATGATCCACACTGGGTTCTCTGTGATCACACCGATCAGCTTCACTATGTGGGGGTGGTCGAACTGACGCATGGTCACTGAGGAACACATATCACAAAGAGGTGTGAGGATTTCACCAAACAGTTAAGAACTAGAGTGGAAAGATGTAGACTAACATTTGATTACCCCCACCCCCAAAAACATAAATAAAATAAAAACATTTAATTGAGCATTTTCAAAGGAACAGAGAAAGGCTCCCTGGGAGAGGCCGAACACAGACTCAAATGTCACTGCTCTTAGTTCACAAATATTGTCAATTTGCATCCCAAATGGCACCCTATTCCCTACATAGGGCACCAGGGTGAAATTTAGGACAAAGCCAATGTTTACAGTTACCAGCTTCATTAAATAGAACATATTCCTCCCTCAACTGCCTGGGAACACTGTAAACACAGTGAGCAAAGCAACCTGAGACTACCATCAGGCAGTGTGTGTGTGTGTGTGAGACTGTGGGTGTGTATGTGTGTGTGTGTGTGTGTGTGTGTGTGTGTGTGTGTGTGTGTGTGTGTGTGTGTGTGTGTGTGTGTGTGTGACTGTGTGTGTGTGTCTGTGACTGTGGGTGTGTGTGTGTGTGACTGTGTGTGTGTGTGTGTGTGTGTGAGACTGTGTGTGTGTGTGTGTCTGTGTGTGTGTGTGTGTGTGTATGTGTGTGTGTGTGTGTCTGTGACTGTGGGTGTGTGTGTGTGTGTGACTGTGTGTGTGTATGTGTGTGTGTGTGTGTGTGCGTGTGTATGTGTGTGTGTCTGTGTGTGTGTGTGACTGTGGGTGTGTGACTGTGTGTGTGTGTGACTGTGTGTGTGTGTGTGTGTGCATACATGGCAACCAGCAGCAGCTGCAATCACCATCAGTCCCATTACAGTGACACAGCACTAGCTTACACCTCATTTCAGCACACTCACATGCTTCCTGAAGGAACTTCTCACGCACGCTGTCCGATGTGGAGTTCTTGCATGTTTTAATGGCCACGTTCAGAGTGGGATTCTCCTGGAAGTCAGACACAAGACAAAACATTGGGTCAGTTTATGTACAAGAAAATATTGAAGATATAAATGAGAAGAGAGATGCGTTTAGCTAGATGGTTACAGTCGGGTGAAATTGAGAGGAACACGTGAGGATTGAGGGGGAGAGGAGAGATGCTTCGTCTGCATTTAGCCAGACAGATACAGTATTATTTACTTGTTAGAGTACTATATATTTGTTATGTACTATATACGGTACCAGTCGAACATTTGGACACACCTACTCATTCAAGGGGTTTTATTTATTTATTTTAACACATTTTTGTTGTTGAGAAAATAGTACAAATAAAGGAAACCCCTTGAAGGAGTAGGTGTGTCCACACTTCTGCCTGGTTCTGTACTTATCCAACACTATATACTTGTTACGGTACTATTTACCGGGCTGTTGTAGACTCCCTGGTGGACGTCTCCAAACTGTCCCTCTCCGATGCAGCGTCCCAGCTCTATCCTGTCTCTCTGGATCTCATAGTCCCTGGCTGGGGAGGGAAAGATGACCCCTGTTAGTTGTGTAGTGTGGTATAGTGTGGTGTTGTGTGGTTCGGTTTGGTATGGTATGGGTGTGTGCGTTTGTGTACGTGTGTGAGCAAAGCCACAGATGGATGGTAACCCAAGCCAGGAGGAGCTGATGAGGTCATTTTGGTTGTTAATCATAACAGCAAGAAGCCTTGGCTGTATTTTGACACTAGTACTCTATTAAATACTGTATAAATAAATATATACACTACATGACCAAAAGTATGTGGACACCTGATTGTCGAACATCTCATTCCAATACCATGGGCATTAATATGAAGTTGGTCCCCCCTTTGCTGCTATAACAGCCTCCACTCTACTGGGGAGGCTTTCCACAAGATGTTGAGGTCGGGCACTGATGTTGGGCAATTAGGCCTGGCTCGCTGTAGGCATTCCAATTCATCCCGAAAAGTATGTTTGATTAGGTTGAGGTCAGGGCTCTGTGCAGGCCAGTCAAGTTCTTCCACACTGATCTCAAATAAACCATTTCGGTATGGACTTCACTTTGTGCACGGGGACATTGTCATGCTCCACAAAACTTTACAGTGGGCACTATGCATTGGGGCAGGTAATGTTCTCATGGCTTCTGCCAAACCCAGATTAGTCTGTCAGACTGCCAGATGGTGAAGTGTGATTCATCACTCCAGAGAACGTGTTTCCACCACTCCAGAGTCCTTTGGCGGCGAGCTTTACACCACTCCAGCAAACTCTTGGCATTGCACATGGTGATCTTAGGCTTGTGTGCGGCAGCTCGGCCATGGAAACCCATTTCCTGAAGCTCCCGATGAACAGTTATTGTGCTGACGTTGCTTCCAGAGGCAGGTTGGAACTCGGTAGTGAGGGTTGCAACTGAAGACAGATGATTATTCCATGCTACGTGCTTCAGCACTCAGCGGTCCCGTTCTGTAAGCTTGTGTGACCTACCATTTTGCAGCTGAGACATTTTTGTTCCTATACGTTTCCACTTCACAATAACAGCACTTAAAGTTGAATGGTGGCAACTCTAGCAGGGCAGACATTTTACAAACTGACTTGTTGGAAAGGTGGCATCCTATGATGGTGCCACGTTGAAAGTCACTGAGCTCTTCAGTAAGGCCATTCTACTGCCAATGTTTGTCTATGCAGATTGCATGGCTGTGTCCTCGATTTTATACACATGTCAGCAACAGGGTGGCAGGTAGCCTAGTGGTTAGACCGTTGGGACTAGTAACTGAAAGGTTGCAAGATCGAATCCCCGAGCTGACAAGGTCAAATCTATCATTCTGCCCCTGAACAAGGCAGTTAACCAACTGCTCCTAGGCCGTCATTGAAAATAAGAATTTGTTCTTAATTGACTTGCCTAGTTAAACAAAGGTACAATCAAAAAATGTTAAAAGAAACAGGTGTGGCTCTGAAATAGCCGAATCCACGAATATGAAGGGGTGTCCACATACTTTTATATATGTTGTGTATCTGTATAAAGCCTTTCACACCAACCAACATGCACACTGCAACATAAACCAACCAGGCTGTAGTGATGTCTACCGACATGTATGTAGCACTCAATATATGTTCTCCACGTTGTTTCAAATTACAAGCGGCTTCCACTGGTTTGATGTACCTGTTTCAATAATAAGATCATTTATCCCCAGACAGACAGACAGAGAGACAGACAGACAGAGAGACAGACAGACAGAGAGAGAGACAGACAGACAGAGAGACAGACAGACAGACAGAGAGACAGACAGACATATAATGCACAAAAGGAATTTAACATCAAGCAAATTAAAATCAAATGAAAACAAACGAAGAAACAGATCAAGAATATGAATAATAAATAAGTCAATTGAACACGTTCAACTCTGCTACTGAATGAATTTGTTGCTCCAGTTCACGGCTAGCAAGATAAGACTACATTGGTTCAGCAAACAGTATTTATGCAATCGTTCACTTCAAATTCAACGTTTTTCAGAGGTTTGAATGGAATGCAAAAGATGGATACCATCTAAGCTAATGAAGTTAAACAATTCCTATCTGTCAAATTAATTTTGGGATCCAGCCTTGCAGTGCCTTCGGGAAATATTTCACACCCCTTGACTTTTTCCACATAAGGCTGTAATGTAATAAATGTGGGAAAAGTCAAGGGGTCTGAATACTTTCTGATGGCTGAATCTGCAAAGTCTGTCAAACTTTGATTTTGGAGAGAATATAATTGATTTAAACCTATTTTCCAGTAGCAGAGTTGAATGACACATTCTAGTACAGCTCATAACTACAAGAAAGAAAGACAGACAGACAGACAGACAGACAGACAGACAGACAGACAGACAGACAGACAGACAGGGAGACAGACAGGGAGACAGACAGGGAGACAGACAGGGAGACAGACAGGGAGACAGACAGGGAGACAGACAGGGAGACAGACAGGGAGACAGACAGGGAGACAGACAGGGAGACAGACAGGGAGACAGACAGGGAGACAGACAGGGAGACAGGGAGAGAGAGAGACCGACAGAGAGAGAGAGACAGACAGAGAGACAGACAGTCAGTGTTACCTTCGTCTACTCCATAGCTCACTGCTGGGCGGTTAGGATAAAGAGAGGTGGCTTTTAGAAACCAATCACAACAGACCAGGAGACACACACACAGAGAAGAAAGTAGGACCAAGGGGAATAGAAGTTACGGGGCTTTAAATAGCCACCTTCTGAGCCATTCGGCGCACAGAGCTGGGTGTCAATGAGGGAAAAACAGATTATCCTGAAAACAAGAATATATTACATTAGATGTCTCTTTACACATGATGAAACTTTAGTTTCACAATCCTTGACCCTGTATAAATAGATGTGTTATCTTAGGCTGTGTCTCAGATGGCACCCTATTCTAACTACTATTCCTAGCTCTAAGGGCCCTAGTCAGAAGTAGAGCACTGAACAGGAAGTAGGGTCCTATTAGGGCCTCTGAACTATTCCCACGTGGTACGAAGAAACCTATATATGCTGGATGGATGACTTTTTAGAATGGTGAGAGCTCTGGTCTCCAGTGTAAGCGTGTGTCGGGAGACTCCGTCTTCATACATACGGATCCTTGTTACAGAGGAACTCGTTCTTTCACAGACCAGACAGTTTTATGAGTCAGCTGGCCCAGACCACTCCACAGCCTGATGAATCAGCTACACGTCCCAAATGGCACCCTATTTTGACCAGGGCCCATGGGCTCTGGTCAAAAGAAGTGCACTATGTAGGAAATAGTGTTCCATTTGTGAGGTACACTACAGCACTGCAGGGCCTGTTGTGTTCCGGCCTCATATGATCCCACGAGACTCAGCATCATGGTTACTAAGGACCTGGGTTTACTGGAGACTCAGCATCATGGTCACTAAGGACCTGGGGTTACTGGAGACTCAGCATCATGGTCACTAAGGACCAGGGTTTACTGGAGACTCAGCATCATGGTCACTAAGGACCTGGGGTTACTGGAGACTCAGCATCATGGTCACTAAGGACCTGGGGTTACTGGAGACTCAGCATCATGTTCACTAAGGACCTGGGGTTACTGGAGACTCAGCATCATGGTCACTAAGGCCCTGGGGTTACTGGAGACTCAGCATCATGTTCACTAAGGACCTGGGGTTACTGGAGACTCAGCAGCATGGTCACTAAGGACCTGGGGTTACTGGAGACTCAGCATCATGGTCACTAAGGACCTGGGGTTACTGGAGACTCAGCATCATGGTCACTAAGGACCAGGGTTTACTGGAGACTCAGCATCATGGTCACTAAGGACCTGGGGTTACGGGAGACTCAGCATCATGGTCACTAAGGACCTAGTGTTACTGGCAACTCAGCATCATGGTCACTAAGGACCTGGGGTTGCTGGAGACTCAGCATCATGGTCACTAAGGACCTGGGGTTACTGGAGACTCAGCATCATGGTCACTAAGGACCTGGGGTTACTGGAGACTCAGCATCATGGCCACTAAGGACCTGGGGTTACTGGAGACTCAGCATCATGGCCACTAAGGACCTGGGGTTACTGGAGACTCAGCATCATGGTCACTAAGGACCTGGGGTTACTGGAGACTCAGCATCATGGTCACTAAGGACCTGGGGTTACTGGAGACTCAGCATCATGGCCACTAAGGACCTGGGGTTATGGGAGACTCAGCATCATGGTCACTAAGGACCTGGGGTTACTGGAGACTCAGCATCATGGTCACTAAGGACCTGGGGTTACTGGAGACTCAGCATCATGGTCACTAAGGACCTGGGGTTACTGGAGACTCAGCATCATGGTCACTAAGGACCTGGGGTTACTGGAGACTCAGCATCATGGTCACTAAGGACCTGGGGTTACTGGAGACTCAGCATCATGGTCACTAAGGACCTGGGGTTACTGGAGACTCAACATCATGGTCACTAAGGACCTGGGGTTACGGGAGACTCAGCATCATGGTCACTAAAGACCTGGGGTTATGGGAGACTCAGCATCATGGTCACTAAGGAACCGGGGTTATGGGAGACTCAGCATCATGGTCACTAAGGACCTGGGGTTACTGGAGACTCAGCAGCATGGTCACTAAGGACCTGGGGTTATGGGAGACTCAGCATCATGGTCACTAAGGACCTGGGGTTACTGGAGACTCAGCATCATGGTCACTAAGGACCTGGGGTTATGGGAGACTCAGCATCATGGTCACTAAGGACCTGGGGTTACTGGAGACTCAGCATCATGGTCACTAAGGACCTGGGGTTATGGGAGACTCAGCATCATGGTCACTAAGGACCTGGGGTTACTGGAGACTCAGCATCATGGTCACTAAGGACCTGGGGTTACTGGAGACTCAGCAGCATGGTCACTAAGGACCTGGGGTTACAGGAGACTCAGCATCATGGTCACTAAGGACCTGGGGTTACTGGAGACTCAGCATCATGGTCACTAAGGACCTGGGGTTACGGGAGACTCAGCATCATGGTCACTAAGGACCTGGGGTTACAGGAGACTCAGCATCATGGTCACTAAGGACCTGGGGTTACTGGAGACTCAGCATCATGGTCACTAAGGACCTGGGGTTACTGGAGACTCAGCATCATGGTCACTAAGGACCTGGGGTTACGGGAGACTCAGCATCATGGTCACTAAGGACCTGGGGTTACAGGAGACTCAGCATCATGGTCACTAAGGACCTGGGGTTACTGGAGACTCAGCATCATGGTCACTAAGGACCTGGGGTTATGGGAGACTCAGCATCATGGTCACTAAGGACCTGGGGTTACTGGAGACTCAGCATCATGGTCACTAAGGACCTGGGGTTATGGGAGACTCAGCATCATGGTCACTAAGGACCTGGGGTTACTGGAGACTCAGCATCATGGTCACTAAGGACCTGGGGTTATGGGAGACTCAGCATCATGGTCACTAAGGACCTGGGGTTACTGGAGACTCAGCATCATGGTCACTAAGGACCTGGGGTTACTGGAGACTCAGCATCATGGTCACTAAGGACCTGGGGTTACTGGAGACTCAGCATCATGGTCACTAAGGACCTGGGGTTATGGGAGACTCAGCATCATGGTCACTAAGGACCTGGGGTTACTGGAGACTCAGCATCATGGTCACTAAGGACCTGGGGTTACTGGAGACTCAGCATCATGGTCACTAAGGACCTGGGGTTATGGGAGACTCAGCATCATGGTCACTAAGGACCTGGGGTTACTGGAGACTCAGCATCATGGTCACTAAGGACCTGGGGTTACTGGAGACTCAGCATCATGGTCACTAAGGACCTGGGGTTACTGGAGACTCAGCATCATGGTCACTAAGGACCTGGGGTTACTGGAGACTCAGCATCATGGTCACTAAGGACCTGGGGTTACTGGAGACTCAGCATCATGGTCACTAAGGACCTGGGGTTACTGGAGACTCAACATCATGGTCACTAAGGACCTGGGGTTACTGGAGACTCAGCATCATGGTCACTAAGGACATGGGGTTACTGGAGACATAGAATTTAAATGATAAGAAAAGACATTGCCATGGAAGTCAATGTAAAGTGGTGGGTGGACTGGCGGCTATGGGTGTACCATGGTCTGAGGGGCTTTATCCATTCTAATGATTCTAATTATATGACTAACTCATTCTTTCACTGCAGTACACTTAAAGGGCACCTGTCATATTTAGTCCTGAATGAGGACTACCGAATGAATATTCAAAATAATAACAATCAACATTTGTGACAGATATTAGTTTTTTACCAAGGACGTACTACTCGGCTTTCCCTGGATATTTTCTTAAAGTATCAGTAAATCATAACGGAACAGAATCACTATCTGATTTGGACAGCATAATAACAGCAGTATTGAGTGAGGCAAGGATCATATGCAGACCATCAATATGAATACGTGACTATCCTGTTCGTCACAGACACGTTACAGCATGTGTGGAGTCTTACACTGTCACCATGACAACCAAACATTGGAGTGTACCAGACAATCTGACTGTTAGACTAGTTACGTTTCCTAGACAAGACACACACAGGCAGCGTGTGTCTGGTATTTGGTGGACTCTACAGTCTTCCAGCAGCCGCATCAACACATCCACAGAGCCTTAGGGGGAGAAGATAGTTCGCGAATCAGAACCGGGGCCACGTTCAAGGGAATTTGGATAGAGAGAGAAGGATGAAGAGAGAGAAGGAGAGCGAGACAGAAAGAAGAAGTGAAAGAGGAAAGAAACCAAGAGAAAGAACGAATCAGATTGAGAGCAAGAGAGACCCAAAGAAAGTGTAAGAGAGAGACAGAGACAGAGAAAAAGAATGAGAGAGAGATCATAAAAGAAACAGAGAGAAAGAAAAGAGAGAGACCAAGAGGAAGTGGAAGAGAACTAGAGAAAAAGCATCTGGGCTGGATCCCTGGAGACAGTCTGGACAACAGATTATCAGGGTACACATGACCAGAAACATACTGCACTACAATACCAGGGAGTACGGAGCTGCACTTACTTGAAGGCATGGTGTATGTTTCCTCTTCGTCTATAATCTCAGCATAATCGTCCGTCTCTGCAGAAACACAACAGCCTCGTGGTCAGTTCAGTCACACACACACACACACCACCGTCAGAGACGGATACACACAAATAAAGCTAGATAGACATGTACCCTTCCACACAAGTAACTACAGCCAGCTGAAAATAAATATTTGAGTCACACAGCAAGTGCTCCGCAACAAATTCCCACACTGCCGAATAAAGAGAAAGACACACACGCTTTCTCGTACACGCAGTCGCTCTCGTACAGTAAACACACACACAAACACAAGCTTTTGCACTCGCAACTCTCACAGTTTCAGCCACTCGTGTGTCTGTCTGCTCTGTCTGTCTAGCCAATCAGAACTCAGCAGTACAGCTGGGCTTCTGGGTTAGGGGGGAAGAAGAGGGAGGAGAGGGGATGTGGAGACGGAAAGGAGGGGGGATGGAACCAGTTATTCCCTTTTTCTTCAGGAAAAGAGAAACAGAGAGAAGATCCATCATACTGTCCTCTAGATAAACAGATTTAGGTGTTTACAGTAAGTGAACGGCCTCTGGCTGTCCAATCTTGACTTGATCGAAAATGGTAATTTGCTAGTTGTACCGTCTTGGCTACTGTTCCTCTTAGGGAAGGGAGAACACCAGATTGTGTAGTGTTTAGCCAGCCACCAGCCAAACTCAGCTCTCTTTATGGGGCCGAGCTGGGAGAGGGCTTGGAGCTGGGCCCTTAAAGACGCAGGCAGACAGCAGGGACGGTAGCCAAAAAGCCACTCAGAGTAGGAGTGCTGATCTACGATCATGCCCCCCCCATCTATCTAACTTATTCATTATGATCAAAAAGGCACACCAAATCTGAGACTCTTTTTGCGAATACCGGTTCAGATTTTAGGACAGACAAACTGACCAGACCTGGGTTCAAATAGCCTAGCATTTGTTTTCTTTCAAATACTTTAATCTGTGCTTGATTAGGCTTATCTGGCACCATGGAACCAACGGAATAGTCCCTAAAGTGCAAACCCTGCCAATTTGGCACTCTAGACAGGCTCAAACTTAATCGATTCGAATCACACGGCAGCACGGACAGATTTCAGCACAATTTCTAGAGACGATGTTAACCGCTATATTGTTTCCCTAATTCCAACAACATCTATTGCATGATTAGCGCATTACCAATGACAAACCCCTAGAAGCAGATGGATAAAAACAGATGTATTTAATTTGATTGATATGATTCATGAGTCATCATAAGGCACACACAGTAGAGTCATACACACACGAACCACAACCCCCAGAATCATTCCTCATGGCCCCAGTGAGTTAGTAGCAGGTGACAGGAAGGAATGAAGGGAAATATTAAAAGAAGCTAAACTTTACCATCCCCACTACAATCCTCTGCAAGTCCAAGGAGAGCATGCAAAACAGAGAGAATGAGGGGGGGAGAGAGAAAGAGAGAGAAGGAGAGGTTACACACTTTTCACAAATATATGAAAAGTATAAAAGACAGTATAATTAATTCAAAATGGGCTTAATAATTGTTGCTGTAACACACTCCTTCAAGACAAGCAGTGACTGGGCATTTCAACAGTGTATCCAATCTATGCTTTAATTTAGTATCAGTGGGAAAGTTTCTGCTTTAAATGGAGTTAGTCTGTAGTTGGAATGTGTGGAACCTGATTGAGTTTGGTTGAAGGGACGGCCAGCATTGTTCTGAACGGGGTCAGTGGAGTTCATTGGCTATCACCTGGCTATTATTAGCATTGGAGGAGGCGAGATCAGGTGGGACCGCTGAGAGGGCAGACACACAACTCTGGTATAAAGTCATTTTTTCCCAAAAGTTGCCGAAATGCCAGGTGCGTCCACTTATATCAGCGCATTCGTAAACCTAACCATCACAAAACTTATATTTCATCAAATAAGCCTCACATAGCGAATTAGCAATTACATTTTTTGTAGAACAAATTCTAAACTCTCTCATTGACCTCCATACAAGAATTCCTCACTTCGTAGTATTATTTTTGTGGACAGATTTTGAGCGGAGTAAACCCTCTTGCTTCACATCTTCCTCTCTGGTGTTGGTTAACTTTGTTAGTTAGATTACTTTTGTTTTTACACATCCTTGAGGGCTAAAACTCAGGTTAGCGAAATCCATTTGAATTTATAGCGATATAGACGGTACCAGTCAAAAGCGTACATTCTTTAGAATGTAGAATAATAGTGATGACATCAAAACTATGAAAAAACACATATGGAATCATGTAGAACCAAAAAACACATATTATTCAAAGTAGCCACTTGATGACACTCTTGGCATTCCCTCAACCAACTTCACCTGGAATGCTTTTCCAACTGTCTTGAAGGAGTTCCCACATATGCTGAGCACTTGTTAGCTGCTTTTCCTTCACTCTACAGTCTAACTCATCCCAAACCATCTCAATTGGGTTGAGGGCGGGTGATTGTGGAGACCAAGTCATCTGATGCAGCACTCCATCTTTTTCCTCATTGGTCAAATAGCCCTTACACATCCTGGAGGTGTGTTGGGTCATTGTCCTGTTGAAAAACAAATTATAGTCCCAACTAAGCGCAAACCAGATGGGATGGCGTATCGCTGCAGAATGCTGTGGAATGCAGAATGCCAATATATGTGGATTTGTTTGTTTTTTATAACATTTTACAAATGTATAAAACTTAAATATTACATTTTACATAAGTATTCAGACCCTTTACTCTGTTGTAGCAACTTTGGCAGCGATTACAGCCTCGAGTCTTCTTGGGTATGACGCTACAAGCTTGGCACACCTGGATTTGGGGAGTTTAAACGATTTTTCTCTGCAGATCCTCTCAAACTCTGTCAGGTTGGATGGGGAGCGTCGCTTTCTTGTCTCTCCAGAGATGGTCGATGGGTTCAAGTCCGGGCTCTAGCTGGGACACTCAAGGACATTCAGAGACTTGTCCCGAAGCCACTCCTGTGTTGTCTTGGCTGTGTGCTTCGGGTCAATGTCCTGTTGGAACGTGAACCTTCGCCCCAGTCTGAGGTCCTGAGAACTCTGGAGCAGGTTTTCATCAAGGGTCTCTCTGTACTTTGCTCCGTGTGGACCCAAAAACATCCCCACAGCATGATGCTGCCACCACCATGCTTCACTGTAGGGGTGGTGCCAGGTTTCCTCCAGACATGAGGCTTGGCATTAAGGCCAAAGAGTTCAAAACTTGATTTCATCAGACCAGAGAATCTTGTTTCTCATGGTCTGAGTCCTTTAGGTGCCTTTTTGCAAACTCCAAGTGTGTTGTCATGTGCCTTTTACTGAAGAGTGGCTTCCATCTGGCCAATCTATAATAAAGGCCTTTGGTGGAGTACTGCTGAGATGATTGTCCTTATGGAAGGTTCTCCCATCTCCACAGAGGAACTCTGGAGCTCTATCAGAGTGACCATCGGGTTCTCGGTCACCTCCCTGACCAAGGCCCTTCTCCCCCGATTGCTCAGTTTGGCCGGGCGGCCAGCTCTAGTGGTTCCAAACATCTTCCATTTAAGAATGATGGAGGCCACTGTGTTCTTGGGCATCTTCAATGCTGCAGACATTTTTTGGTACCCTTCCCCAGATCTGTGCCTCGACACAATCCTGTCTCGGAGCTCTACAGACAATTCCTTCGACCTCACGGCTTGGTTTTTGCTCTGATATGCACCGACAACTGTGGGACCTTATACAGACAGGAGTGTGCCTTTTCAAATCATGTCCAATCAATTGAATTTACCACAGATGGATTCCCATCAAGTTGTAGAAACATCATGGATGATCAATGGGAACAGGATGCACCGGAGCTCAATTTCGAGTCTCGTAGCAAAGGGTCTGAATACTTATGTAAATTAGGTTATTTCTGTTTTTTATACATTTGCAAAAAGTTTTAAAAAATCTTGTTTTTGCTTTGTCATTATGGGGTATTGTGTGTAGATTGATGAGGAAAAACATTTATTTAATCCATTTTAGAATAAGACCGTAACATAACAAAATGTGGAAAAGGGGAAGGGGTCTGAATACTTTCCGAATGCCCTGCAGATAGGGAATAGGGTCCCGTTTGGGACTCTGCCTCTACTGATTTGCGGGCCATGGCTTGACTACAAGTAGCAGGCGACACACTTCCCGGAAACCAAAATGTGTAATCAATTTAATCTTGCCGTCTTCAAAAGCTGAATCGGTTAAAAGGTGTTTTACTCTAAGACATGACAGGGGTAGGGCATGAGCAATGAGATGTCTTCCCGGCAGGCTAGTTCTGATCGGCCATTGTAGGTGTTGCTTTGTCAGGCATTTAAGGGTTTAGTGCACTTCACACTTTCTATCAACATCACCCCACTTCCCCTCAACCCCCTACACACTTACGTGGCCCTGTGTGTTTGTTTGTGTGTTGTGGATTTAGGCACTCAGTGTGGCAAACAGGGTTAGTCAGAGAAAAACAAGAAGCAGGGTCAGTTTAGTCAGCCAATCAGAGCAGCTGTACCCTTTGACGGAGAGTCATGTGCTCAGAAGACAAAAGGAAGGAAAAAGCGCCTGGCTTTAGCAGGTTTAGGAGGCGTCGGGGTCACAGTTTACAGTCTTCAGCCAATCAGAGATAGGGATGAGAGAGCGGGAGAGATGGTGAGAAGAAGAGAGGAATAGTGCTTCTGAAAAAAACTTGGTTATTTCTCCCTGGTTCAGATCTAGGATCAGCTTCCCCTCTGTCATTCCTAACCTTAACAATTAGTGGGGAAAATGCCAAACTGACGCCATATCAGTGTCTAGGGGCACCTTCACCCTACACCACAGAAAACACATTAGCAGACAGCACTTGTGAAGGAGTGATGAATGATGGTGTGACGACGTCCAAAACTCCCCACATTAAAGAAATCATTATCACTCTGGCATGCCTGTCATGAAACTACATGAAATATGTCAATAATAACAACAGGTATCAATCTCTTCTCCCTTATACCAACCAACAGGGAAGTCAAAGATGACACAGCAGTGCTAGCATCACTTTAAATACGTAATTTCTGCATTTCAAATCAACAGCACAGTAATAAGTCCTTCACTATTCTATACCGGGGCTAAGGAATTGATTTCCACTTCTTCAAAAGGTCTTGGATATGACCGTACACTGACACAATATGGAATGAATTCAGTTAAATATATTGGATTTATGCAGGCAGCTGCTGCAGCAGGGGGGCTTTTAATAAGGTTTTTCTCTGAGCCATTTCTGAGTAACGGCATTGATGGATGGTATTAAGGAGAACTGGTGTAAACATGGAACTCAGACCGCCTCTGAACACACTCCAGTAACACTGTTTAACCTCCGTGGACGTTTCGCCACATATCAAAAACACCATCAAATGAAAAGCTGTCGTGTTAAGTCTTCTGGGCATAAATCACATATACAACCCCCCCCCCCCCCCCCAGTGCACCTTTCCCACTGTTTCTCCCACTTCCCTGTATCTCCCTATGATCTTCCTCACTGTCACTGAATAACTTGTCAAAACTCCTAAAAAATATATATTTTTTAAAAAACACACTCAAATAGCATCCAGTCTGACAGTGAAACTGAAACAACCAGTATGACAATGTAATTACTGATATTGGTAGAGAGCAGACTGATCCCCTAGTTTATTTTTATTTTTTAAACAGCATTTAAATAAGTGTGTAATTTCAATATGCAGACTGTAGGCATATGGTAAAAAAAAATCACCAAATCATCTTGTCTGAAACAAATCAGTAAACTCAACCATCTATCTGGAATATACTATCTGTGAGTACTATACTCCTCAACCATATCACTGTGTAGCTACAAGAGAGCTGACACCCCCTAAGATACCCTCTGATCTTCCCAACCTCAGAGACCAGCTCTCAGCCCCATAGAACACAAGCATCTCTTTGATACCATACTGTCTGACTGTCTACCTCCCTAACCTCCGACCCCTGGTCAGTTAAATAGGGCCTGTCCAACCCCTTCAATCAGGCCTTTATCTGTAACTGGAGCTCCCAGGATATTAACATTCATCAGCCACATCACAGGCCTCTGACATTTAGAAGATGAAGAGAAACAGACTTGGGAAGAGAGAGGGAGGCAAAAGGATGGAGGGAAGAAGGGAGAGAGAGAGAGATGGGAGAGAGGGGAGAAAGGGAGAGGGATGAGGAAGAGGGGAAAGAGGATAGGGAAGAGGGAGAGAGAGGAGAGAAGAGGGAGTAGGGAGAGACGGAGAGAAGGGAGTTTGAAAGACGGAGAGAGATGGAGAGAGAGAGGACAGAGACAGTGAGAGGGGAGAGAGACAGTGAGATGGAGAGGGGAGAGAGAGACAGTGAGAGGGGAGAAAGACAATGAGATGGAGAGGGGAGAGAGAGAGACAGTGAGGGGGGAGAGAGACAGTGAGATGGAGAGGGGAGAGAGAGAGAGAGAGAGAGAGACAGTGAGAGGGGAGAGAGAGAGACAGTGAGAGAGAGAGAGACAGTGAGAGAGAGAGAGACAGTGAGAGAGAGAGACAGCGAGAGGGGAGAGAGACAGTGAGAGAGAGAAATTCTAAATTCTATAACCACCTAAAAGGAAGCGATTCCCAAACCTTCCACAACAAAGCCATCACCTACAGAGAGATGAACCTGGAAAAGAGTCCCCTAAGCAAGCTGGTCCTGGGGCTCTGTTCACAAACACACCCTACAGAGCCCCATGACAGCAGCACAATTAGACCCAACCAAATCATGAGAAAACAAAAAGATAATTACTTGACACATTGGAAAGAATTAACAAAAAAACAGAGCAAACTAGAATGCTATTTGGCCCTAAACAGAGAGTACACAGCGGCAGAATACCTGACCACTGTGACTGACCCAAAATTAAGGAAAGCTTTGACTATGTACAGACTCAGCGAGCATAGCCTTGCTATTGAGAAAGGCCGCCGTAGGCAGACATGGCTCTCAAGAGAAGACAGGCTATGTGCTCACTGCCCACAAAATGAGGTGGAAACTGAGCTGCACTTCCTAACCTCCTGCCCAATGTATGACCATATTAGAGAGACATATTTCCCTCAGATTACACAGATCCACAAAGAATTCAAAAACAAATCCAATTTTGAAAAACTCCCATATCTACTGGGTGAAATTCCACAGTGTGCCATCAGAGCAGCAAGATTTGTGACCTGTTGCCACGAGAAAAGGGCAACCAGTGAAGAACACGCACCATTGTAAATACAACCCATATCTATGCTTATTTATTTTATCTTGTGTCCTTTACCATTTGTACATTGTAAAAACACTGTATATATATATATATATATATATATATATATATATATACACAATATGACATTTGTAATGTCTTTATTGTTTTGAAACTTCTGTATGTGTGATGTCTACTGTTAATTTTTAATGTTTATTTCACTTTATATATTATCTACCTTACTTGCTTTGGCAATGTTAACACATGCTACCCATGCCAATAAAGCCCCTTGAATTGAATTGAATTGAATTGAGAGAGAGACAGTGAGATGGAGAGGGGAGAGAGAGAGAGAGACAGTGAGAGAGAGAGAGACAGTGAGAGGGGAGAGAGACAGTGAGAGGGGAGAGAGACAGTGAGATAGAGAGAGACAGTGAGAGAGAGAGAGACAGTGAGATGGAGAGAGACAGTGAGATGGAGAGAGACAGTGAGAGAGAGAGACAGTGAGAGAGAGAGAGAGAGAGAGAGACAGTGAGAGGGGAGAGAGGGGTAAAGATAGACATTCTCCTTGTCTGATGGTAATGATACGTAAGTGAAGCTAAAGCGTGGACCAACTGGTCCCGAGTCTAAAGGCGTCAACATGCTTTGGTTCAGCTGGCACCTATGTGAACTGAACAAGTGTGCTCGCATACTCCCTTAAAGTGGTAATAGTACTGCTGGTCCATCTTGAGACGCCTTAGCCAGTATACCCTTCCCCAAAACAGTCTAAATTAATGTAAGGTGTAAAAAATTATGACAGATTTCTTGACTTATGTTTTTTCCGAGGAGATCTTAGTCGCGCAATTTTACAGCTAACTAAAGATGTTTGGTGCAGTATTTCTCAAGTGAAAAAATGTGCATGAAAACATGTCTTCTATTGTTGAGAGACAACAAACACTTAATTGAAGAAACCTTACTGTTGACCAATGACCGACGAAGGGGCGTAAACTTCGGCTCCGAACTTCAGCTTGCCTTGAGACCCTAATCACACTACTACCAAACCCCTAAATGTAGTTCACACCTAGGGGACATGGCTCCGCTCAGACCCTACATGGATGGTTGATGCTGTTGACAGTGCTGGGTGGTTGGAGAGAGGTTCAGACATCCTTCTGGGCCCATGTGTTTGCATGGGTCTCTCCAGCTGCACGCCTTGGCACCCCTCACACCACCAATCCCCTCCCGTCCTCCCCGTCTCCTTAGCAGTGACTCATCCACTTGCTAATCCACAAGCTAAGACTGCAGTGTTCAGTTACAGTGTGATAGATGTGCCTCATGCAATTCAAGGTGTACTGCTGCTGCTAAATCACTGCCTCAACTGAAAAAAAAACAAGATGAACTTTTAAGATCTGAATGACATGTGAGAAACCTCCAAGGTAACTATCTAGCGAACTTGTAATCCTGGAAGTGTAGCCAACCATATGAATAGATGAATAGAAGTACGCCCCAGGAAGAACCAAACACCCACAAACATCCAAGTAAGGACTTTCAAGCTGGGATCAGCTCGAGTGTCATTATCTGATTAAAGCATGGTCATCTTCGCTCCAGCAACCGTCCATATATCGCCTTCCATCAATAGCCCAGCTATATACAGTACAGTAAGATAGTCAGAGATGATTGATGAGGCACTGATCTCTTACCTGAGACAGAGATGGCACGCACCCCAGCGCTCCGGACCACCCCCTCTACCACCTTCTTCTCATTGTTAGGTACCCTGCAGGGTAAAGAGAAGAGGCCGAGTGGATCAACAGGAGAAATTCCCAAACCTAAAACCAGTTAGTAAATCAACAGCAACTCCAGGAGGTTCAAGTGCATTCCTGAAAAGAGTAAACAGTCTTGGGAGGATGTAGAGCTGAGGTGCAGGACCAATAAGGGGACTATGGAGGAGGAGTTATCAGAAAATACTACTCTTTATCTGGATTCTTCCCCAGAACTGTTTAAATAGGTTTTTAGAAGAGCTTGTTATCTGAGCTACAGAGAGAGAAAGAGAGAGTGAGAAAGATGTAGACAGAGAGCGAAAGATGTAGAGAGAGCAAAAAATGCAGAGAGAGAGAGAAAGATGTAGAGAGAGAGGACAAAAAATGCAGAGAGAGAGTGAAAGATGTAGAAGAGAGACTTTACAAGCGTTTGAAAACACTAAGTGGAAAATATTTGGCTCCGTAACGGTTATCCTTATTTAGAGAGAGAGAGAGAGAGAGAGAGAGAGAGAGAGAGAGAGAGAGAGAGAGAAATAGAGAGGGAGAAAAATAGAGGGAGAGAGAGAGAGAAAAATAGAGAGGCAGAAAAATAGAGGGAGAGAGAGAGAAAATGTGTAATTTTGGAAAAACCCTCTCTAGCTCTAGATGTAGTAGGGCTGGATAAGGGCTAGATAAGGGCTGGATAAGGGCTAGATAAGGGCATTCGCTAAATTACTAAAATATACATGTAAAATGTGCTTTAGGGCTGACCGATGGTCGACTGGTCGATTGTTTGGTTGACAGGCTGTTGGTCGAGCGAGATTTTTTCATCGAGCAGTGGCAAATACATAAAAATAATTGATGTCACACGAGACACCTGTCTGAATAATGCCTGTCTGAGTGGACTAATCCATTGCAGAGTCTGGGGGGGGATGACACACCAGTATCACCCAGTAGTATATTTACTGTTAATTACCATAATTTAGAAACTACAATGGTAATGGTAATTGCTGTTAATACACTCAATATATCATCATTACAGTCTTACCGTCGTCATTGTAGTGGTGTACAGCATAACGTAGGCTACACTTGTGAGGAAAAGGTTTCGGTTTATTTAATTCCATTTACGAGTTGTTAATTTATTCATTGTCAATCTTGAGTAAAAGGACGCGCACCTGATTACCCATAGATGTAGTTCTAGGCTAGCAGGCCCGCGCGCAAATGTAGGCTTATAAATGTGACCATTTGGGGATCTGATACTATTTATGATTGTCTTAACTCACCATCACTGTGGAGCTTCTCAAAGTCATTTTTTCTTCACCTCAAACAGAAAGTAAACTAAGTCTGTTTTTACATCCGTTGAGAATGACAAGAGATCCTCAACGTAGCCTATTTCAAAAATCTTTCCAGCTCTCTTTCGATATCCACTCAGCATAAAATGGGGAACAAATGACATGCTCTGATCTAGTGGAAACATCATAGAATAGGCCTACATGATTACTTCTAATCCCTTGCTAAATAGCCTACAGCTGTGTCTGTCTGTCTGTCCAGAGCTCACTGGCACAGGAAACTCTGAGGGCCCAGAATATTTGATACAACGTTGCAAGTTTAATAGCACAAGCTATGGGCTGAAGGAGTTAATAGTTGATACAATGTTTCAAGTTCCTTGCAGACAGGCCATGTGTAGCCAATGTGATTTATAGGATATTTCCTGCAATGTTTTTATTCGTTGGCTTTATATAGGCTATTTTTACATATTGGCAATAGAAGTGTCTTTTAGATTCCTATCATTGAGATGTCATGTTGATTAATAACCACATGACATTAGTTTTGAGATATGAAGACTGAGAAATGAAATGAAACTTGTTCCACTGAAAATGTGCAAATGAAAATCCTAACTGGCACGCAGATCACTATAAATGGTATGATAACTTGGCACGCAGATCACTATAAATGGTATGATAACTTGGCACGCAGATCACTATAAATGGTACGATAACTTGGCACGCAGATCTCTATAAATGGTACGATAACTTGGCACGCAGATCCCTATAAATGGTATGATAACTGGCACGCAGATCCCTATAAATGGTACAATAACTGGCACGCAGATCCCTATAAATGGTACGATAACTTGGTACGCAGATCCCTATAAATGGTACGATAACTTGGCACGCAGATCCCTATAAATGGTATGATAACTGGCACGCAGATCCCTATAAATGGTATGATAACTTGGCACGCAGATCCCTATAAATGGTATGATAACTTGGCACGCAGATCCCTATAAAATGGTATGATAACTTGGCACGCAGATCCCTATAAATGGTACGATAACTTGGTACGCAGATCCCTATAAATGGTACGATAACTTGGTACGCAGATCCCTATAAATGGTACGATAACTTGGCACGCAGATCACCTATGGGTCCTGTGTGGCTCAGTCGGTAGAGCATGGCGCTTGCAAAGCCAAGCATCGTGGGTTCGATTCCCACTGGGGCCACCCATATGTAAAAGTAGAGGCCCCAGCCGACTTGTAAGTCGCTTTGGACAAAAGCGTCTGCTAAATGGGATATATTATATTTATTATATACTATAAATGGTACGATAACTTGGCACGCAGATCACTATAAATGGTACGATAACTTGGCACGCAGATCCCTATAAATGGTACGATAACTTGGTACGCAGATCCCTATAAATGGTACGATAACTTGGCACGCAGATCCCTATAAATGGTACGATAACTTGGCACGCAGATCACTATAAATGGTACGATAACTTGGCACGCAGATCCCTATAAATGGTACGATAACTTGGCACGCAGATCCCTATAAATGGTACAATAACTTGGTAAGCAGATCCCTATAAATGGTATGATAACTTGGCACGCAGATCACTATAAATGGTATGATACCTTGGCACACAGATCCCTATAAATGGTATGATAACTTGGCACGCAGATCCCTATAAATGGTATGATAACTTGGCACGCAGATCCCTATAAATGGTACGATAACTTGGCACGCAGATCCCTATAAATGGTACGATAACTTGGCACGCAGATCCCTATAAATGGTACGATAACTTGGCACGCAGATCCCTATAAATGGTACGATAACTTGGCACGCAGATCCCTATAAATGGTACGATACCTTGGCACGCAGATCCCTATAAATGGTATGATAACTTGGCACGCAGATCCCTATAAATGGTACGATAACTTGGCACGCAGATCCCTATAAATGGTACGATAACTTGGCACGCAGATCCCTATAAATGGTACGATAACTTGGCACGCAGATCCCTATAAATGGTACGATAACTTGGCACGCAGATCCCTATAAATGGTACGATAACTTGGCACGCAGATCCCTATAAATGGTACGATACCTTGGCACGCAGATCCCTATAAATGGTACGATAACTTGGCACGCAGATCCCTATAAATGGTACGATAACTTGGCACGCAGATCACTATAAATGGTACGATAACTTGGCACGCAGATCACTATAAATGGTACGATAACTTGGCACGCAGATCCCTATAAATGGTACGATAACTTGGTACGCAGATCCCTATAAATGGTACGATAACTTGGCACGCAGATCCCTATAAATGGTACGATAACTTGGCACGCAGATCACTATAAATGGTACGATAACTTGGCACGCAGATCCCTATAAATGGTACGATAACTTGGCACGCAGATCCCTATAAATGGTACGATAACTTGGTAAGCAGATCCCTATAAATGGTACAATAACTTGGCACGCAGATCCCTATAAATGGTACGATAACTTGGCACGCAGATCACTATAAATGGTACGATAACTTGGCACGCAGATCACTATAAATGGTACGATAACTTGGCACGCAGATCACTATAAATGGTACGATAACTTGGCACGCAGATCCCTATAAATGGTACGATAACTTGGTACGCAGATCCCTATAAATGGTACGATAACTTGGCACGCAGATCCCTATAAATGGTACGATAACTTGGCACGCAGATCACTATAAATGGTACGATAACTTGGCACGCAGATCCCTATAAATGGTACGATAACTTGGCACGCAGATCCCTATAAATGGTACAATAACTTGGTAAGCAGATCCCTATAAATGGTATGATAACTTGGCACGCAGATCACTATAAATGGTATGATACCTTGGCACACAGATCCCTATAAATGGTATGATAACTTGGCACGCAGATCCCTATAAATGGTATGATAACTTGGCACGCAGATCCCTATAAATGGTACGATAACTTGGCACGCAGATCCCTATAAATGGTACGATAACTTGGCACGCAGATCCCTATAAATGGTACGATAACTTGGCACGCAGATCCCTATAAATGGTACGATAACTTGGCACGCAGATCCCTATAAATGGTACGATACCTTGGCACGCAGATCCCTATAAATGGTATGATAACTTGGCACGCAGATCCCTATAAATGGTACGATAACTTGGCACGCAGATCCCTATAAATGGTACGATAACTTGGCACGCAGATCCCTATAAATGGTACGATAACTTGGCACGCAGATCCCTATAAATGGTACGATAACTTGGCACGCAGATCCCTATAAATGGTACGATAACTTGGCACGCAGATCCCTATAAATGGTACGATACCTTGGCACGCAGATCCCTATAAATGGTACGATAACTTGGCACGCAGATCCCTATAAATGGTACGATAACTTGGCACGCAGATCACTATAAATGGTACGATAACTTGGCACGCAGATCACTATAAATGGTACGATAACTTGGCACGCAGATCCCTATAAATGGTACGATAACTTGGTACGCAGATCCCTATAAATGGTACGATAACTTGGCACGCAGATCCCTATAAATGGTACGATAACTTGGCACGCAGATCACTATAAATGGTACGATAACTTGGCACGCAGATCCCTATAAATGGTACGATAACTTGGCACGCAGATCCCTATAAATGGTACGATAACTTGGTAAGCACATCCCTATAAATGGTACAATAACTTGGCACGCAGATCCCTATAAATGGTACGATAACTTGGCACGCAGATCCCTATAAATGGTACGATAACTTGGCACGCAGATCCCTATAAATGGTACGATAACTTGGCACGCAGATCCCTATAAATGGTACGATAACTTGGCACGCAGATCCCTATAAATGGTACGATAACTTGGCACGCAGATCACTATAAATGGTACGATAACTTGGCACGCCAAATGGAAAAGGTTGCCGACTGCTGGTGTAGCCTATTACCCTGTACATTACATTGGTGTAGCATATTACCCTGTACATTACATTGGTGTAGCCTATGACCCTGTACATTACATTGGTGTAGCCTATGACCCTGTACATTACATTGGTGTAGCCTATTACATTGGTGTAGCCTATTACCCTGTACATTACATTGGTGTAACCTATGACCCTGTACATTACATTGGTGTAGCCTATTACCCTGTACATTACATTGGTGTAGCCTATTACCCTGTACATTACATTGGTGTAGCCTATTACCCTGTACATTACATTGGTGTAGCCTATTACCCTGTACATCCCATTGGTGTAGCCTATTACCCTGTACATCCCATTGGTGTAGCCTATTACCCTGTACATTACATTGGTGTAGCCTATTACCCTGTACATTACATTGGTGTAGCCTATTCCCCTGTACATTACATTGGTGTAGCCTATTACCCTGTACATTACATTGGTGTAGCCTATTCCCCTGTACATCCCATTGGTGTAGCCTATTACCCTGTACATTACATTGGTGTAGCCTATTACCCTGTACATTACATTGGTGTAGCCTATTACCCTGTACATTACATTGGTGTAGCCTATTACCCTGTACATCCCATTGGTGTAGCCTATTACCCTGTACATTACATTGGTGTAGCCTATTACCCTGTACATTACATTGGTGTAGCCTATTACCCTGTACATTACATTGGTGTAGCCTATTACCCTGTACATTACATTGGTGTAACCTATTACCCTGTACATTACATTGGTGTAGCCTATTACCCTGTACATTACATTGGTGTAACCTATGACCCTGTACATTACATTGGTGTAGCCTATTACCCTGTACATTACATTGGTGTAGCCTATTACCCTGTACATTACATTGTTGTAGCCTATTACCCTGTACATTACATTGTACAATGGCTGTGATTTGATAACAGAGCTGATGCTTGGAGTCCCACAAATAGATTTACTGAGCAGATACTTTTTTTTCCCATTATTGTTTGTTTCTTACACAGTTATTTATGTTTATACTTTCATTCAGGTTTTTTATGTGAATGAACATTCACAATATACCCATTGATCAATAATGTTGTGTACCGGGATGGAAGATACTCACTTAGGGATTGACGGCAATGCTCTCTCTCCCTCTGTTCAACAAAAAATACAGACGAGAAATATTGTCAAGCCAAGCAGATACCGTAAAACAAGACATGTTCATAATGTTGAGTAAATCCAAAGAAGAGGTGTGTGGGTGAGGAAATCACAAGCACAGGAGAGGAGAAGCCTGTTTCAACTGTTCCCCTGCTCCCCTTCCTCCCACACGGGAAGAGGCAGACAGTCCAACTCCAAACAAGGCTTACTACCCCCCCCGCTCCTCTCCCAAAAACAAATCTGCTCCAAGCAAAGAACAAGGTGTTTAATGTTGAAAATAAACCAATCTCCATCAGACTGATATAAGCATTGAGTGTATTGACAGGGAATTGGCCTACAACCACTATCAATGTGCAATAAAGGCATTGGGGAAGTCATGAACACAACAAAACAATTCTATATGAGTCTATTTCCAAATCAAACTACAACTGGAAACCTTAGAAAACGGGAAGAGTTTAAAAATAACACCACACGCAACTTTTGTGGTGATTGCCTAGCGTTTGGCCTAATACAATGCAGTCCATTTAGACTCAAATAAGAACAGCACCCAAGGCAGAGTGAATCTGTCACCGTAACTGGAGCGACGCAGTCTTGAAAACCTAGTAATGTCAACACTCAAACACCGACATACTTTAACTACAGTAATCATTGTTAGTAGTAGTATCTTTTCGAGACCGTTTGAGACATATCTGTGACTGCCATAACACAATCGTCAAAACCATAAACATGTAAGCAGCCCCCATACAAAATCAAACTGTGTGTGTGTGTGTGTGTGTGTGTGTGTGTGTGTGTGTGTGTGTGTGTCAAAGGCAGATTGCAACTGGCACTAGCAACACAGTGAACATACACTGGTACCTCCTGGTATGTTTCTGAGAGAGTATGTGTCTCCTGGTATGTTTCTGAGAGAGTGTGTGTGTGTGGGGGGGGAGACGTACCTTTCAATGGCCGTATGATGAAGGACTGGGTGGCTCCGTTGACCAGGCGACAGTAGCCGTCTATGAGGTCGGCCATGTTTTCAGCTGTGGTGAGTGACGGAGTGGTCACTGTGAGAGGCTATGGACACAGAGCAGCAGCCCACAAAGAGTCATTATTGCCAGGACAGGCAGAGGAACAGACAGACAGACAGACCGGGATGTTACAACTGTTCTGCTCTGCCTGGGGCTGCCAGCTGCCCCTCCCATCACACATCTCTACTTTATTCACAAACACACTGGCTAGTGTCATCCTCTATGGCTGATAGAGTAGTAACCCAATACTACAATCATCCTCTACAACAGACAGAGTAGTAACCCAATACTATAATCATCCTCTATGGTTGACAGAGTAGTAACCCAATACATTAATCATCCTCTATGGCTGACTGACAGAGTAGTAACCCAATACTATAATCATCCTCTATGACAGACAGAGTAGTAACCCAATACTACAATCATCCTCTATGGCTGACTGACAGAGTAGTAACCCAATACTATAATCATCCTCTACAACAGACAGAGTAGTAACCCAATACTATAATCATCCTCTATGACAGACAGAGTAGTAACCCAATACTATAATCATCCTCTATGGCTGACTGACAGAGTAGTAACCCAATACTATAATCATCCTCTATGGCTGACTGACAGAGTAGTAACCCAATACTATAATCATCCTCTACAACAGACAGAGTAGTAACCCAATACTACAATCATCCTCTATGGCTGACTGACAGAGTAGTAACCCAATACTATAATCATCCTCTACAACAGACAGAGTAGTAACCCAATACTATAATCATCCTCTATGACAGACAGAGTAGTAACCCAATACTATAATCATCCTCTATGGCTGACTGACAGAGTAGTAACCCAATACTATAATCATCCTCTATGGCTGACAGAGTAGTAACCCAATACTATAATCATCCTCTATGGCTGACTGACAGAGTAGTAACCCAATACTATAATCATCCTCTATGGCTGACTGACAGAGTAGTAACCCAATACTATAATCATCCTCTATGGCTGACTGACAGAGTAGTAACCCAATACTATAATCATCCTCTATGGCTGATAGACAGAGTAGTAACCCAATACTATAATCATCCTCTACAACAGACAGAGTAGTAACCCAATACTATAATCATCCTCTACAACAGACAGAGTAGTAACCCAATACTATAATCATCCTCTACAACAGACAGAGTAGTAACCCAATACTATAATCATCCTCTACAACAGACAGAGTAGTAACCCAATACTATAATCATCCTCTATGGCTGACTGACAGAGTCGTAACCCAATACTATAATCATCCTCTATGGCTGACAGAGTAGTAACCCAATACTATAATCATCCTCTACAACAGACAGAGTAGCAACCCAATACTATAATCATCCTCTATGACAGACAGAGTAGTAACCCAATACTATAATCATCCTCTATGGCTGACTGACAGAGTAGTAACCCAATACTATAATCATCCTCTATGGCTGATAGACAGAGTAGTAACCCAATACTATAATCATCCTCTATGGCTGATAGACAGAGTAGTAACCCAATACTATAATCATCCTCTACAACAGACAGAGTAGTAACCCAATACTATAATCATCCTCTATGGCTGACTGACAGAGTCGTAACCCAATACTATAATCATCCTCTATGGCTGACAGAGTAGTAACCCAATACTATAATCATCCTCTACAACAGACAGAGTAGTAACCCAATACTATAATCATCCTCTATGGCTGACTGACAGAGTAGTAACCCAATACATTAATCATCCTCTATGGCTGACAGACAGAGTAGTAACCCAATACTATAATCATCCTCTATGGCTGACAGACAGAGTAGTAACCCAATACTATAATCATCCTCTATGGCTGACTGACAGAGTAGTAACCCAATACTATAATCATCCTCTATGGCTGACTGACAGAGTAGTAACCCAATACTATAATCATCCTCTATGGCTGACAGAGTAGTAACCCAATACTATAATCATCCTCTATGGCTGATAGACAGAGTAGTAACCCAATACTATAATCATCCTCTACAACAGACAGAGTAGTAACCCAATACTATAATCATCCTCTATGGCTGACTGACAGAGTAGTAACCCAATACTATAATCATCCTCTACAACAGACAGAGTAGTAACCCAATACTATAATCATCCTCTACAACAGACAGAGTAGTAACCCAATACTATAATCATCCTCTACAACAGACAGAGTAGTAACCCGATACTACAACCATCCTCTATGGCCGGGCCATCACAAATGAAAGGGCCCCTGAGTGGATGAATGTGTGTTACAGTAAGAGTCGTCTCCAACAGAAAGACGATGTGGAACCATTTAGAAATGGCAGAGTGCAGGCTGCAAAACAATACATTTTGGAATGTCTGGAATGAGCAGCATTTACAACAGTTATGTCACTTTGTGTACATGTTAAACACGTCGAGTCATGGTAAGGGATGTTATTATGTGTGTGCATCCTTAAGGTACTTTACCCTACATATATAAAGAATAGGGTGCCATCTGTGACAGCCATGGTTGATTGGTACCTCAGCAGCACCGGCCACGTTGAGCTGCAGCATGCCCTTCCTCTCCTTGTCCTCCATGACGGAGTACCCAATGGTCTGCACCTGGGTGAAGTTGGCCAGGTGGGTTGGCTGGAGGGGAGGAATCAATTAATAAATCAATTCATCAAATGTTTTTGGGTTTATTTACATCATAAACTGTGCTGTGTACTGTGAGGATAATATCACATACAGTGCGTCAGCTCGCAGAGCAGCCCACTTGTCACAAACAGGTTGAATCAACATCGTAATTTCTTTGAACTCATGTTGAATTCATGTGGACTAGACGTTGAATTGATGTCTGTGCCCAGTAGGGTTGTGTTTTTGCGAAAGGAAAATGTTGCTGTACGGCGTTTCAAATGATGATTCCTAAAGTAAAGTAGAACTAACTTTTAAAATGGTCACAATATTTCTCGGGAAACTGTATTTTGTGTCATCTATTCTTTCATTGGAAACACTTCCTTTCAAGCTGCTACATTTCTGTTGTTGATAGGGATGTTTTTTGGCGTATCGTTTGCTTACAGAACAAGAGGGGTCTCTTGGATTCCAGAAATAAACTTTCTTAAAACCTTGGCTCACAGTGAAATAACAATGAGAAAATATGACACTCTCAGTTTGGTGGGTAAAAACCCTCAGGGGCGATTTTGGGAGGATCTTACTTAACAAACAGTCTCTCCCTCTCATTACCTCAGCCCCTGAAGACATCATGACATAATGACTAGGAATGCTCTTTGAAAACCAATATTTTCAGGGGAAATAAATATTGTATAGTGAGGGGAAAGAGAGAATAGCCCATAGGTTAGACTAGCCCTGAGGAAGACCACACCATGTAATGGTCCTAAATACCTTTGAGAAGGTTTGATGTTCTTGGTTTTAAGCTGTAGAAGTCATATTACTGCAAGGCCTGTACTTGTTTTGTGTGGAGATGCAAGAGAAGGATACACAACAAGAGAAATATGAATATAAACATTTCCTACTTACAGTTGAGCCCTTGTCTGTAAGGTAGCTAATGCCCTCCTCAGGTCCGATGGCTAACTCTACTTGGATGACCCAGCTCAACTGTCAGTAAGATAGAGGGAAAGAACCATTGGGATGATTGTCTTCAGTTCAGTCACAAATCAAGAAGAGACATACACAATGAGAGTCAAACAGAGAGTTCAGTCTGTCGGCTTCCAAGTGTCAACTCATAACCATGAAAACACCTGTGTGCTACATCATTGAGGTCATTGTCATTGCTGGATAAAACTAAAAACACATTGTGTTTATTATGTCCAGCAGGGGTCACTATGCAACCGTCATTTCATTAAGGTTGCAGAGAGAGACAGACGGAATCATCCAAATACAACCCCGATATCTAGGCTCGACTCCACTGTCTGAGAACATCAGAATTGAATGGTTGAGAAAACAAGTTTAACCTTGGAAATAATCATGCAATGCTAAATGCATCGTCATGCCAGTTTTTTTTTGCTCTTTACTGAAGGTGCTACATCTTGAAAACTTGACTGCTAATGAACAAAATACTTAGACATTAGTATTTAAAGATCCCTTTAATCCTCTGGGATTTCAAAAGTGCATCTTATCGATATATATGTTGTGTTTGAAACCCAGAACAAATAATATAGTGGAATTTAGCCTACCCCGAGAGCACATTTAAAACACTCCTTATCGAATCTGTAGACGGGCGCCAGAATCTCCAGGAACATGAGGATGCTCTGGTCATCATTCATGTTGGCAAACTGTTTGAACGTCTGCTGGATCAGCTTCCGCAGGGTTTTGGCCTGAGAGAGAGGGGCATTACTAGAGACAGGCAGACATGGGCTGCATCCCAAATGTTGTATTTATCATGGATCCCCATTAGTTCCTGCCAAGGTAGCAGCTACGCTTCCTGGGGTTTATTATGGATCCCCATTAGTTCCTGCCAAGGCAGCAGCTACTCTTCCTGGGGTCCAGCAAAATGAAGGCAGTTTATACAATTAAAAAAAAAAACATTACAATATATTCACAGATTTCACAACACAGTGTGTGCCCTCAGGCCCCAACTCCACCACTACCACATATCTACAGTACTAAATTCATGTGTATGTGTGTGTGTATAGTGCGTATGTTATCATGTGTGTGTGTGTGTGTATGCATGTGTCTGTGCCTATGTTTGTGTTGCTTCACAGTCCCGCTGTTCCATAAAGTGTGTTTTTGTTTTTTTGTTTTTGAAATGACATTTATTCTGCTTAAATCAGTTACCCGATGTGGAATAGAGTTCCATGTTGTCATGGCTCTATGTACTACTGTGGAATAGAGTTCAATGTAGTCATTTGCTCTATGTGGTACTGTGGAATAGAGTTCCATGTAGTCATTTGCTCTATGTAGTACTGTGGAATAGAGTTCAATGTAGTCATTTGCTCTATGTAGTACTGTGGAATAGAGTTCCATGTAGTCATTTGCTCTATGTAGTACTGTGGAATTGAGTTCCATGTAGTCATTTGCTCTATGTAGTACTGTGGAATTGAGTTCCATGTAGTCATTTGCTCTATGTAGTACTGTGGAATTGAGTTCCATGTAGTCATTTGCTCTATGTAGTACTGTGGAATTGAGTTCCATGTAGTCATTTGCTCTATGTAGTACTGTGGAATTGAGTTCCATGTAGTCATTTGCTCTATGTAGTACTGTGGAATAGAGTTCCATGTAGTCATTTGCTCTATGTAGTACTGTGGAATAGAGTTCCATGTAGTCATTTGCTCTATGTAGTACTGTGGAATTGAGTTCCATGTAGTCATTTGCTCTATGTAGTACTGTGGAATAGAGTTCCATGTAGTCATGGCTCTATGTAGTACTGTGGAATAGAGTTCCATGTCGTCATTTGCTCTATGTAGTACTGTGCGCCCCCCATAGTCTGTTCTGGGCTATGGGAGGCAGGGACTGTGAAGAGACCTCGTGTCATGTCTTGCATGGGTGTCAGAGCTGTGTGCCAGTAGTTCAAACAGACAGCTCGGAGCATTCAACATGTCAATACCTCCCATCAATACATGTAGTGATGAAGTCAAGCTCTCCTCCACTTTAAGCCAGGAGAGGTTTACATATTAATATTACCTATCAAATGACACCCTATTCACTGATCTGTATGAAGGGAAAAGGGTGCCATTTGGAACGTAGTCATGGTACAGCATTTCCCCTATATTCACTTCACAGCGGTCGCCCACCACTAATAAATTGTTGCCGCAGCAGAAATAAAAAGTCATTTTTAAAAATGATACATTTCTGCAGAGAACAGCTAGCCTGGGTCCAACACTAGAATCCCAGCTAGCCTGGATCCCAAACTGGAAGGACAGCTAGCCTGGATCCCAAACTAGAAGGACAGCTAGCCTGGATCCCAAACTAGAAGGACAGCTAGCCTGGATCCCAAACTAGAAGGACAGCTAGCCTGGATCCCAAACTAGAAGGACAGCTAGCCTGGGTCCAATACCAGAAGGCCAGCTAGCCTGGATCCCAAACTAGAAGGCCAGCTAGCCTGGGTCCAATACCAGAAGGCCAGCTAGCCTGGATCCCAAACTAGAAGGCCAGCTAGCCTGGGTCCAATATCAGAAGGCCAGCTAGCCTGGATCCCAAACTGGAAGGACAGCTAGCCTGGATCCCAAACTGGAAGGACAGCTAGCCTGGATCCCAAACTGGAAGGACAGCTAGCCTGGATCCCAAACTGGAAGGACAGCTAGCCTGGATCCCAAACTGGAAGGACAGCTAGCCTGGATCCCAAACTGGAAGGACAGCTAGCCTGGATCCCAAACTGGAAGGACAGCTAGCCTGGGTGAGAGAGGTGCGGGGTGCTGCCTTAACCGGCATCGGCAGGCTAACTGCCTTGCTCAGGGGCAGAACGGAATATTTTTACCTTGTCAGCTCGGGGATTCGATCCAGCAATCTTTCGGTTAGTTCATAGAGTCCAACCAGTGTAGAGTGCCAGTGGAGCTGTTGGCCTGATCAATGTGACCGGGTCAATAGTGACTTCATTGTCCATTACAGGGTTGCAGTGAGTTTAAACGCCATAAAAAATGCATGAGACCTCACGCAATAATGACAGGTGACGTTGACACTATTACTACAAACTGGCAGGGTCATACACGAACACACAACGTAATTAAAACTATCACTGTAAGTATGTCATCTAAATCAACTCCCCGCAGAACAACAAAAATTTAACTAAATTCAATTTGAAAATATCTTTGAATGTGATTTTAAAGACAGTTGCAGTGTGCATTACCAGAGTTGAGATCTTGTACACAAGCTGATGTCCATTATGAGTGTAAATCCAGATGAATGCATAGCATCTACAGCAGACCTGTAGCATTTTACACTCCACTTAATGGATGGGGGGACGGCTGAGGGGGGGTTGGAAATAGGAGAATATACACTATATATAGAGAAGTATGTGGACACCCCTTCAAATTAGTGGATTTGGCTATTTCAGCCATACCCGTTGCTGACAGGTGTATAAAATCAAACACACAGCCATGCGATCTCCATAGACAAACATTGTCAGAAGAATGGCCTTACTGAAGAGCTCAGTTGCTTTCAACGTAGCACCATCATAGGATGCCACTTTTCCAACAAGTCAGTTCATCAAATGTCTTCCCTGCTAGTGCTTCCCAGGTCAACTGTAAGTGCTGTTATTGTGAAGTGAAAACGTCTAGGAGCAACAACAGCTCAGCCACGAAGTGGTAGACCACAAGCTCACAGAACGGGACCGCAGAGTGCTGAAACGCTTAGCGCGTAAAAATCTTCTGTCCTCGGTGGCAACACTCACTACCGAGTTCCAAACTGCCTCTGGAAGCAACGTAAGCACAATAACTGTTCGTCGGGAGCTTCATGAAATGGGTTTCCATGGCCGAGCAGACGCACACAAGCCTAAGATCACCATGTGCGATGCCAAGCGTCAGCTGGAGTGATGTAAAGTTTGCCACCATTGGACTCTGGAGCAGTGGAAACGTGTTCTCTGGAGTGATGAATCACGCTTCACCACCTGGCAGTCCGACGGACAAATCTGGGTTCGGTGGATGCCAGGAGAACGCTACTTGTCCCAATGCTTAGTGCCAACTGTGAAGTTTGGTGGAGGAGGAATAATGATCTGGGGCTGTTTTTCATGGTTCGGGCTCGGCCCCTTAGTTCCAGTGAAGGGAAATCTTAACGCTACAGCATAAAATGACATTCTAGACGATTCTGTGCTCGAGATCAGTGTGGAACTTGACTGGCATGATTACTATGGTGTGTATGTGGTCCTCCACACCCCTTTCCGAAATGGCTACTGTGCCATTGTTTCCCCTTGCATTACTTGACGTAGATCCAGAAAAACGAGTTGTAAATCTAGTAAGTCCAGAACTGGCATAGTCCAGAACCTGAAGTCAACCCCATCGATCACCTTTGGGATGAATAGGAATGCTGACTGCGAGCCAGGCCTAACCACCCAACATCAGTGCCCGACCTCACGAATGCTCTTCTGGCTAAATGGAAACAAGTCCCCACAGCAATGTTCCAATATCTAGTGGAAAGCCTTCCCAGAAGAGTGGAGGCTGTTATAGCAGCAAAGGGTGGACCAACTCCATATTCATGCCCATGATTTTGAAATGAGATGTTCGATGAGCAGGTGTCCACATACTTTTGGTCATGTAGTGTAGTTTACTGGGCTTTTTTAGTCTGTTCAAATACCCATCAGGATTTCTCCAGGAAAAGGAGATTTAACAAGATAGAGACATTAGACCACACAAGTGCTTCATTCTAAGTCACTTAACAAAAAAACTAAATGGCACCCTATTCCTTATATAGTGCACTACTATTGACCAGGGCCCATAGGGAATAGGGTGCACTACTATTGACCAGGGCCCATAGGGAATAGGGTGCACTACTATTTACCAGGGCCCATAGGGAATAGGGTGCACTACTATTGACCAGGGCCCATAGGGAATAGGGTGCACTACTATTGACCAGGGCCCATAGGGAATAGGGTGCACTACTATTGACCAGGGCCCATAGGGAATAGGGTGCACTACTATTGACCAGGGCCCATAGAGAATAGGGTGCCATTTGGGAGGCAGCCATTGTTGACTCTGGCAAAATAATTAAATGCTAGTTTCCCCCTACTTTTACCACGGGAACCTGTCCTCATTGGTCGAAATGGAAACCTTCTCCAGTAAGCCTGGGGATGCTAATTATGCAAATGTCACCTCTGTGAAATCAATCATTTATTTTATTGCCTAATTAGATTATGCTTTGGATGTGTATATTAGGACCCCAGCCATCTGCCAGGTAATGTACTCTGTCCAGCAGAGTGGATAGGGGCGGGAATAACCACCAGAACATTTTTCTGGTCATCAAGAGAGGAGGGGTCTGGAGTGTGTGTGTGTGTGTGTTTACCTATTTGTCTGTCTATGCATGGGTGTCAATGAGAATTTGATCTGTTAATCACGTCATTGTGGGGAAAAGGCATTTGCAGGAATTAACAGTGTGAGGACGATCATGGTTTTTAAACTCCCAGAGCCAGAGGCTTCATCTTCAGTCGAATCATACAGCTTTTTGCATGCATATTTGTCACACACACACACACACACACACACACACAATTGGGGGTGATGAAGGGTCATTGGGTTTCTATGCTAAAGATAACTAACAACAGAGTGGATAGTCGGGGGATGGATGATGGATGGATGACAGAGGGGAGGGTGATTGAGGCCTGACAGAAGGAGGTCCTTCCTACCCAGAATGCCCCCTCCTCCCTTTGTATCATAGTGCCTCTCCTCTTTCTAAAGATTGTAGATAAGAATATGTATGAATAGAGTGTAAATAGTATTTTTGCTGTAATTTATTTGTATATTTAATAACTGTTCTGTACTTTGTCATGTATTTCTATGTTTTATGTGGACCCCAGGAAGAGTAGCTGCTGCATGTGCAGTAGCTAATAGGGATCCTAATAAACTACACGTTCCCTTGCACCATTGGTGGAGGGAAAACAATAAAGTAGGTTTAGCAGTGATCTGTGGGGCTGTGGGGTCAGGCGCCACCCCCACCCTCGGGTAGAGCATCTGTCCACCCCTCTTTCTCTAACTGCCAGGCACCCACGCCCCCCACCCCTCTCGGGTCATTGGGCCCCACGATCACGCCTGCTCCATTGTGGCCCAACAGCTATGTACACCCACACACGTGCTGTAAATCCATCACATCACACACAAACACAGCTGGGGAGCGTGGGTGCATACACACACATACACACAGGCATTAGTGGATTCGGCCAATGGCAGGCAGACAGACAGATGCGCAATTACCCTTTCAGGAGTTGCTTAAACTGACTAGTCCAATAACACAAAATACCCAACTGTGTACTAGGCTGTGCATGGGTCTAGCCTATATATTACAGTAAATAGCATAATTTACCCACTGGTTATTAGCTAGCCTATATATTACAGTAAATAGCATAATTTACCCACTGGTTTTTAGCTAGCCTATATATTACAGTAAATAGCATAATTTGCCCACTGGTTTTTAGCTAGCCTATATATTACAGTAAATAGCATAATTTGCCCACTGGTTTTTAGCTAGCCTATATATTACAGTAAATTTGTATAATTCCCCACTGGTTTTTAGCTAGCCTATATATTACAGTAAATAGCATAATTTACCCACTGGTTTTTAGCTAGCCTAAATATTACAGTAAATAGCATCATTTTCCCACTGGTTTTTAGCTAGCCTATATATTACAGTAAATAGCATAATTTACCCACTGATTTTTAGCTAGCCTATATATTACAGTAAATAGCATAATTTGCCCACTGGTTTTTAGCTAGCCTATATATTACAGTAAATAGCATAATTTGCCCACTGGTTTTTAGCTAGCCTATATATTACAGTAAATAGCATAATTTACCCACTGATTTTTAGCTAGCCTATATTTACAGTAAATAGCATAATTTACCCACTGGTTTTTAGCTAGCCTAAATATTACAGTAAATAGCATCATTTTCCCACTGGTTTTTAGCTAGCCTAAATATTACAGTAAATAGCATCATTTTCCCACTGGTTTTTAGCTAGCCTAAATATTACAGTAAATTGCATCTTTTTCCCACTGGTTTTTAGCTAGCCTATATATTACAGTAAATAGCATCATTCTCCCTCTGGTTTTTTCTCAGTGGATGTCGGGTGCTGTTGTCTAGTGAGATGAGAGGAGTTGACAGATGAGTGGGTTTGATTCAGCTGGGGCTAAACCCCCCCCCCCCCCCCCCACACACACACACACACAGGCCTGTATGTACGAGGGAGGCTAAGCCGAGAACTAGGCCAACTCTGCATGTACAAGGTTGGAACAAAGAGCCCAGTACCATAAGACACTTCAGAGGGCAGGAAATGAAATATGGAATCTTCAGTGCGTGGTACATTGACATGAAGCTGGTGCTATCTCGGAGAATACATTGGAGACTGACTGGACCTTAGAGATGTTTTCTCATCAACAACTCTGGAAGAATAAGGAAATGTTTCTGAAGCATCATCTCACCTTGACTGAATCCAGTAAACTCTTGGGGAAGAATCTTCTTAAGCCCACGTCTTTTCTGTAAAGAAAAAAAGAGCAGAGGAAAAGCAAGACAGCAGAGGAAAAGCAAGACACATGAGAATGCAAAACTTTCACTTTAGCAATGAATGCTAATTGTCTACTTTTGGATGAATATCCACACATCCACATAGTCCACTGACTGAATTGGTGGAGGATGAAGTTGCCCCTAAATGCTGATCTTGGGTCAGTTTTGCATTTTCCACACTAATAGTTAAGGTCAGGATTGGAAGCTGATCCTAGATGTGTACTTAGTGGAAACTTCACCCGTCTCAGAATTTTAACTCTCTGATACTGATCTACCAGGGAAACAGGAGAGAAACACATCCATTTACTCAGGGTCATTAGTGGGACATACAGTATCTAACGTGAATACTGCAGCTCAGGCCTCTGCAGTTGACATTGCCATTTTAGTAATTAGCAGACACTCTTATCTAAACTCACAGGGGCAATTAGGGATAAGTGCCTTGCTCAAGAGTACATTGACAGATTTTCCACGTAGTCGGCTCGGGATTTCGAACCATTCGAACTTTCGGTTACTCCCCCAATGCTCTTAACCGCTAGGCTACCTCAAATCAAATCAAATTTATTTATATAGCCCTTCGTACATCAGCTGATATCTCAAAGTGCTGTACAGAAACCCAGCCTAAAACCCCAAACAGCAAGCAATGCAGGTGTAGAAGCACGGTGGCTAGGAAAAACTCCCTAGAAAAGCCAAAACCTAGGAAGAAACCTAGAGAGGAACCAGGCTATGTGGGGTGGCCAGTCCTCTTCTGGCTGTGCCGGGTAGAGATTATAACAGAACATGGCCAAGATGTTCAAATGTTCATAAATGACCAGCATGGTCGAATAATAATAAGGCAGAACAGTTGAAACTGGAGCAGCAGCACGGCCAGGTGGACTGGGGACAGCAAGGAGTCATCATGTCAAGTAGTCCTGGGGCATGGTCCTAGGGCTCAGGTCAGTTGAAACTGGAGCAGCAGCACGGCCAGGTGGACTGGGGACAGCAAGGAGTCATCATGTCAGGTAGTCCTGGGGCATGGTCCTAGGGCTCAGGTCCTCCGAGAGAGAGAAGGAGAGAATTAGAGAACGCACACTTAGATTCACACAGGACACCGAATTGGACAGGAGAAGTACTCCAGATATAACAAACTGACCCCAGCCCCCCGACACATAAACTACTGCAGCATAAATACTGAAGGCTGAGACAGGAGGGGTCAGGAGACACTGTGGCCCCACCCGAGGACACCCCCGGACAGGGCCAAACAGGAAGGATATAACCCCACCCACTATGCCAAAGCACAGCCCCCACACCACTGGAGGGATATCTTCAACCACCAACTTACCATCCTGAGACAAAGCTGAGTATAGCCCGCAAAGATCTCCGCCACGGCACAACCCAAGGGGGGGGGGGCGCCAACCCAGACAGGATGACCACATCAGTGAATCAACCCACTCAGGTGACGCACCCCCTCAGGGACGGCATGAGAGAGCCCCAGCAAGCCAGTGACTCAGCCCCTGTAATAGGGTTAGAGGCAGAGAATCCCAGTGGAAAGAGGGGAACCGGCCAGGCAGAGACAGCAAGGGTGGTTCGTTGCTCCAGAGCCTTTCCGTTCACCTTCCCACTCCTGGGCCAGACTACACTCAATCATATGACCCACTGAAGAGATGAGTCTTCAGTAAAGACTTAAAGGTTGAGACCGAGTTTGCGTCTCTGACATGGGTAGGCAGACCGTTCCATAAAAATGGAGCTCTATAGGAGAAAGCCCTGCCTCCAGCTGTTTGCTTAGAAATTCTAGGGACAATTAGGAGGCCTGCGTCTTGTGACCGTAGCGTACGTGTAGGTATGTACGGCAGGACCAAATCAGAGAGATAGGTAGGAGCAAGCCCATGCAATGCTTTGTAGGTTAGCAGTAAAACCTTGAAATCAGCCCTTGCTTTGACAGGAAGCCAGTGTAGGGAGGCTAGCACTGGAGTAATATGATCAAATTTTTTGGTTCTAGTCAGGATTCTAGCAGCCGTATTTAGCACTAACTGAAGTTTATTTAGTGCTTTATCCGGGTAGCCGGAAAGTAGAGCATTGCAGTAGTCTAACCTAGAAGTGACAAAAGCATGGATTAATTTTTCTGCATCATTTTTGGACAGAAAGTTTCTGATTTTTGCAATGTTACGTAGATGGAAAAAAGCTGTCCTTGAAATGGTCTTGATATGTTCTTCAAAAGAGAGATCAGGGTCCAGAGTAACGCCGAGGTCCTTCACAGTTTTATTTGAGATGACTGTACAACCATTAAGATTAATTGTCAGATTCAACAGAAGATCTCTTTGTTTCTTGGGACCTAGAACAAGCATCTCTGTTTTATCCGAGTTTAAAAGTAGAAAGTTTGCTGCCATCCACTTCCTTATGTCTGAAACACATGCTTCTAGCGAGGGCAATTTTGGGGCTTCACCATGTTTCATTGAAATGTACAGCTGTGTATCATCCGCATAGCAGTGAAAGTTAACATTATGTTTTCGAATAACATCCCCAAGAGGTAAAATATATAGTGAAAACAACAGCGGTCCTAAAACGGAACCTTGAGGAACACCGAAATTTACAGTTGATTTGTCAGAGGACAAACCATCCACAGAGACAAACTGATATCTTTCCGACAGATAAGATCTAAACCAGGCCAGAACTTGACCGTGTAGACCAATTTGGGTTTCCAATCTCTCCAAAAGAATGTGGTGATCGATGGTATCAAAAGCAGCACTAAGGTCTAGGAGCACGAGGACAGATGCAGAGCCTCGGTCCGATGCCATTAAAATGTCATTTACCACCTTCACAAGTGCCGTCTCAGTGCTATGATGGGGTCTAAAACCAGACTGAAGCATTTCATATACATTGTTTGTCTTCAGGAAGGCAGTGAGTTGCTGAGCAACAGCCTTTTCTAAGATTTTTGAGAGGAATGGAAGATTCGATATAGGCCGATAGTTTTTTATATTTTCTGGGTCAAGGTTTGGCTTTTTCAAGAGAGGCTTTATTACTGCCACTTTTAGTGAGTTTGGTACACATCCGGTGGATAGAGAGCCGTTTATTATGTTCAACATAGGAGGGCCAAGCACAGGAAGCAGCTCTTTCAGTAGTTTAGTTGGAATAGGGTCCAGTAAGCAGCTTGAAGGTTTAGAGGCCATGATTATTTTCATCATTGTGTCAAGAGATATAGTACTAAAACACTTGAGCGTCTCTCTTGATCCTAGGTCCACGCAGAGTTGTGCAGACTCAGGACAACTGAGCTTTGAAGGAATACGCAGATTTAAGGAGGAGTCTGTAATTTGCTTTCTAATAATCATAATTTTTTCCTCAAAGAAGTTCATGAATTTATCACTGCTAAAGTGAAAGTCATCCTCTCTTGGGGAATGCTGCTTTTTAGTTAGCTTTGCGACCGTATCAAAAAGGAATTTTGGATTGTTCTTATTGTCCTCAATTAAGTTAGAAAAATAGGATGATCGAGCAGCAGTAAGGGCTCTTCGGTACTGCACGGTACTGTCTTTCCAAGCTAGACGGAAGACTTCCAGTTTGGTGTGGCGCCATTTCCGTTCCAATTTTCTGGAAGCTTGCTTCAGAGCTCGGGTATTTTCTGTGTACCAGGGAGCTAGTTTCTTATGAGAAATGTACCTGCTGTACCTGCTGTTAGTCACAAAACATAGTGCCTTCAGAAAGTATTCACACCCCTGAACTTTTTCCACATTTTGTTGTGTTAAAACCTGAATTGAAATTGATGAAATATACTGTTTTTTTGTTGGCCTAAACACAATACCCCATAATGTCAAAGGGAAATTTTGACAAATTAGTTCAGGAGTAAAAATGTGCACAAGTCACATAATAAGTTGCATGGACTCCGTCTGTGTGCAATAATAGTTTTTAACAAGATTTTTGAATGACAGGACCCATAGTCAGGCAGCGAATTTCAAACACAGAGGAAGGAGAGGAAAGCCAATGGAGACTTTAAGACAGTTACATAGTTTAATGGCTGTGATAGGAGAAAACTGAGGATGGCTCAACAACATTGAAATGACTCCACAATACTAACCTAAATGACAGTGAAAAGACGCACGCCTGTACAGAATAAAAAATATTCCAAAACATACATCCTGTTTGCAATAAGGCTCTAAAGTAACACTGCAAAACAATTGTCCTGAAAACAAATGTTATATTTTCAAGCAAAGTGGTGGCTGCATCATGTCATGGGTACGCCTGTAATCATTAAGGACTGGGGAGCTATTCAAGATAAAAAAAAATCTACGGATGGAGCTAAGCACAGGCAAGATCCTAGAGGTACATCTGGTTCAGTCTGCTTTCCACCGGACACTGGAAGATGAATTCACCTTTCACAAGGCCAGCAACGCAGGAGTTGCTTACCAAGACGACATTGAATGTCCCTGAGTGGCATAGTTACAGTTTTGACTTAAATCGGCTTCAAAATCTAGGGCAAGACTTGAAAAAGGTTGTCAAGCAATGATTAACAACCAACTTGAATAATTTTTAAAATAATAAATGGGAAAATGTTGCACAGTCCAGTTGTGCAAAGCTCTTGGAGACTCACCCAGAAACACTCACAGATGTAATCACCGCCAAAGGTGATTCTAACATGCATTGAGTCAGTTGTATGAATACTTAAGTAAATTAGATATTTCATTTTAAATACATTTGCTAAAATTGATAAAAACATGTTTTCACTTTGTCATTATGGGGTTTTATTAGTAGAAAAGCAGTCTATTTAATTTAGGCTGTAAAACAACAAAATGTGGAATAATTCAAGGGTTATTAATACCTTCTGAATACTGTAGCTCATCGGCCTGTTTACGGAGAAAGGGGGATGTAAAAACAGCTAAACACGACATTGGCTAATGACTAACCAGAGAGAGAGAGAAAGGGAGAGAGACAGGTTTGCAGGGAAGAAGACCTGAGAGAGAGAAAGGGAGAGAGACAGGTTTGCAGGGAAGAAGACCTGAGAGAGAGAGAGAGAGAGATATATATAGACAGATATATATATATATATATATATATAGAGAGAGAGAGAGAGAGAGAGAGAGAGAGAGAGTGAAAGAGAGAGAGAGAGAGAGAGAGAGAGAGAGAGAGAGAGAGTGAAAGAGAGAGAGAGAGAGAGAGAGAGAGAGAGAGAGAGAGAGGGGGGGGGGTCCTTGAGATGGAGTAGAGTAGAGAAGAAGAGTCACAGTGTAGGTTTTAAAGCCTTTAAATTCCTCCCTCCCACACAATCAATTCATCATAAGGGCTCTATGAAAAGATAGCTTGTTAAAACACGAGGCGCTCCCATGGCCATTTGCGTTCCGCCGGCCAGAATCAATCAACATCATTTATAAGGCCAGGGCCAGAAAAGCTGCCAGAAAATGGATGCTGCCTTGGCATTAACATGATGAAGCTTTGCTGGTAACCCCTTGCCTTATTACATATTTTGCTGTGATATAGTCTGAATTAAAAATGGATTCAATATATATACATATCTATACACAATACCCCATAATAACAAAGTGAAAACATTTTAGCAAATTTATTGAAAATGAAATACAGAAATGTCTAATTTACATAAATTATCTACCCCCCTGAGTCAATACATGTTAGAATTACCTTTGGCAGCGATTACAGCTGTGAGTCTTTCTAGGTATGTCTCGAAGAGCTTTGCACAACTGGATTGTACAATATTTGCACTTTATTTTTTGTATTCTTCAAGCTCTGTCAAGTTGGTTGTTGATCATTGCTAGACAGGCATGTTCAAGTCTTGCCATAGATTCTAAAGCCGATTTAAGTCAAAACTGTAACTATGCCACTCAGGGACATTCAATGTCATCTTGGTAAGCAACTCCAGTGTATATTTGGCCTTGTGTTTTAGGTCATTGTTCTTCTGAAAGGCACATGTATTTCCCCGTATCTGTTGGAAAGCAGACAACCAGGTTTTCCTCTAGGATCATGCCTATGCTTTGCTCTATTCTTTTAACCTAAAAAAAATCCCTTGTCCTTGCCGATGACAAGCATACCCATAACATGATGCAGCCACCCCCATGCTTGAAAATATGAAGAGTAGTAATCAGTAATGTGTTGTGTTGGATTTTCCCCAAACATACCACTTTGTATTCAGGAGATAAAATTAATTTCTTTGACATTTCCTTTTGCAGTTTTACTTTAGTGCCTTATTGCAAACAGGATGCATGTTTTAGAATATTTTTTATTGTGTACAGGCCTCCTTTTCATGCTGTCATTTAGGTTAGTATTGTGTAGTAACTACAATTTTGTTGGTCCATCCTCAGTTTTCTCCTATCACAGCTATTAAACAAACTATTATTGGAAGGTTTCCTTCCTCTCCGGCAACTGAGTTAGGAAGGACACCTGTATCTTTGTAGTGACTGGGTGTATTGATACACCATCCAAAGTGTAATTAATAACTGCACCATGCTTAAAGAGATAATCAATGTTAGCTTTATTTTTTTACCCATCTACCAATAGGTGTCCTTCGTTGTGAGGCATTGGAAAACCTCCCTGGTCTTTGTGGTTGAATAAGTGTTTGAAATTCACTGCTCGACTGAGGGACCATACAGATAATTGTTTGTGTGGGGTACAGAGATGAGGTAGTCATTCAAAAATCTTGTTAAACACTATTATTGCACACACAGTGAGTCTATGCAACAGTGGTAGGCATGATCACCGGCAACAATGAGACAGCCTATATCGAGGAAGTTAGAGACCTGGCAGTGTGGTTCCAGGAAAACAACCTCTCCCTCAACGTGAGCAAGACTAAGGAGCTGATCGTGGCCTACAGGAAAGGCTCGGCCCAACAGGCCCCAATTAACATCGACGGGGCTGTAGTGGAGCGGGTCGAGAGTTCCAAGTTCCTTGGTGTGCACATCATCAATGAACTATCATGGTCCAAATACACCAAGACAATTGTGAAGAGTGCACGACAACACCCCTTTCCCCTCAGGAGACTGAAAATATTTGGCATGGGTCCCCAGATCCTCAAAACATTCTACAGCTGCACCATCGATAGCATCCTGACCGGTTGCATCACCGCCTGGTATGGCAACTTCTCGGCATCTGACCGTAAGGTGTTAGAGGGTAGTGCATACGGCCCAGTACATCACTGGGGCCAAGCTTCCTGCCATCCAGGACCTATATACTAGGCGGTGTCAGAGCAAAGCCCAAAAGATTGTCAGAGACTCCAGTCACCTAAATCAGACTGTTTTCTCTGCTACCGCATGGCAAGCGATACCGGAGCGCCAAGTCGAGGACCGAAGGCTCCTTAACAGCTTCTAATCCCAAGCCATAAGACTGCTGAACAATTGATCAAATGGCCACCAGTCTATTTACATTGACCCCCCCCCCCCATTTGTTTTTACACTACTGCGACTCGCTGTTTATTATCTATGCATAGCCACTTCACCCCTACCTACATTTACAAATGACCTCAACTAACCTGTACCGCTGCACACTGACTTGGTACCGATACCACTTTGACATTATGGAGTATTGTGTGTAGGCCAGTGACACAAAATCTCAATTTAGTCCATTTTAAATTCAGGCTGTAACAAGAAAATGTGGGAAAAGTCAAGGGGTTTGAATACTTTCTCAAGACACTGTAGGTGTATTTGAGGATCTGTATGCCACGACAATGAGTTGGCACGATGGCACAAACAGATTGGCACTTAGGGGATGTATGTAGTATAATGACGAAAGGATGTAGGAAGTAGCCCAGCTATGTTAAATCAAGAGGAAACCTGTTCTGTAGTTTAAGCAGTGCTGAAACACAACATTATGATTTTCCCCATGCTCAGTATTAATCCCAGGCACTACAGTAATCCAAGTTTCCCAGGTTGAACCTGTCACGCCCTGGTCGAAATATATTATGTTTATTCTTCATTTATTTGGTCAGGCCAGGGTGTGACATGGGTTATTGTGGTGTGTTTTTGTCTTGGGGTTTTGTGGGATGTCTAGTGTTAGTCTATGGCTGCCTGAGGCGGTTCTAAATCAGAGTCAGGTGATTATCGTTGTCTCTGATTGGGAACCATATTTAGGCAGCCATATTCTTTGTGTGTTTTGTGGGTGATTGTCCTTAGTGTCCTTGTTCCTGTCTCTGTGTTAGCTTACACAAGTATAGGCTGTTTCGGTTTTCGTTACGTTCATTACGTTCTTTGTTTTTGTAGTATTTGTATTTGATTCGTGTTTACGTTTGTTCATTAAACATGGATCGCAATCTACACGCTGCATTTTGGTCCAACTCTCTTTCACCGCATGAAGACCGTTACAGAACCTCCCTCTTTCCCTCCTCTCCTTCCCCTTTCTCTCCTCTCCTTCCCCTTTCTCTCCTCTCCTTCCCCTTTCTCTCCTCTCCTTCCCCTTTCTCTCCTCTCCTTCCCCTTTCTCTCCTCTCCTTCCCCTTTCTCTCCCTCCATCAGTCACCCAGACTGGAAGTACTCTCTGATTGGAGTGTCCCTGCTACCCTTTCTTTCTCTCTCCCTCTCTTCCCATATCCACCCTTATCTCCTCCTCTCCTCTCTTTCTCCTCCTCTCGGTTCCTCTCCTCCTCCTCCTCTTTCTCTCTTTCTCTCCTTCCCATATCTCCCCTTCTCTCCTCTCTGTTCCTCTCCCCTTCCTTTCCTCCCCTTCCCCCTCAGTGCTGGGCTTTGTGCATGTGGGTAAGTGGATTGATTGACCTGTAACTAATGCTAGCCAACACAATGAGCCCCATGTCTGCATATCTTGTTAGGCATGTTTCTCAGCTAGCAGTACCCTGCCTTACAACCTTCCCGCAGGCCCAGTGGAATTAATAAATCCCTTAACTTTGCATATCCTTGGAGCCAGCCAAGTAGGACATTGGGTTACGTCCCAAATGGCACCCTTTATAGTGTACTACGTTTGACCAGGGTCCATAGGGCTTCATAGTGCACTATGTAGGGAATCGTGTGCCATTTTGGGATGGAATCGTGTGTCATTTTGGGATGCAGCCATACATTTTCCCTGCATAAGGAAGGAGGTGTGAGAGAGATTCTTCCCTCTGAAAGGAGGCAGAACACAATATGAGGTCTTGGTCTCTCTCCCCCTCTCCTATTCATCCATCAGGCATAACATGTATGAAGGCACCTCCATTTTTTTCAATCAATACAGAGAGAAAAGAGAGAGGGATGTTAGTGATTAGCCTAGTTAGAGACTGAAGGCCTGAGCACATGACAAAAGGACTAATTGGAATGCATTGTTAGAAACAGGCATGACTTAAGGTGACCTTTCAAACTTTATCAAATAGCATAGCTCAGACAAGCATGTTGGCCCGCAGACCTAAGACCCTGGAGGGGGTTTTGTCAGGGGATCTCAAACCTCTCCTCGGGGACTCCCAGATGTTCCAGGTATTTGAACTCTTCCACAGCTTGCACACCTGATTCAGATTGTCAACTCGTCATTAAGCCCTTGACTAGTTGAATCAGGTGAGTTAGTTCAGGGCTACAACAACATTGTGAAACATCTGTTGGTCCCCAGGAGAGGTTTGAGAACCACTGACCTACGTGATCTTTATGAAGATTGGTTCACATACTGTATAACCCGTTAACACACTAGGTTGACCTACGTGATATTTATGAGGGATGGTTATCATATAACCCGTTAACACACTAGGTTGACCTACGTGATATTTATGAGGGATGGTTATCATATAACCCGTTAACACACTAGGTTGACCTACGTGATATTTATGAGGGATGGTTATCATATAACCCGTTAACACACGAGGTTGACCTACGTGATATTTATGAGGGATGGTTATCATATAACCCGTTAACACACGAGGTTGACCTACGTGATATTTATGAGGGATGGTTATCATATAACCCGTTAACACACAAGGTTGACCTACGTGATATTTATGAGGGATGGTTATCATATAACCCGTTAACACACGAGGTTGACCTACGTGATCTTTATGAAGGATGGTTATCATATAACCCGTTATCACACTAGGCAAGGCTGCTGATACCATTGGTACTAATCTCAGTGTACTAGGTACAAATAGTCCACTTCAAGATGATCTTGTGTATTGAGGTTATAGGATATCAAAGATATAGGTAGGATATCTCAGGACATTATATTTGAGCTAACATAAATAAATGCATTATATTTGCCCTTAATAGGAATTCCTCTTGTTGTTTCTGGGTAAAGATCAACAGAGACCTACAATATTGACTGAATAGTTGATTCCTACAGTGAGCAGAGAAACCTAAGCCATTAACAGATGACAATCAAGCCAAAAGGGGACTTACTCTAATAGTTCATAGTTAGATTTTTTGTCCAGGGCATTTCCTCGCATCTCCCGGAAGAATCTCCTGTAAGGGAAACATGTCTTGGTGAGTGGGAGTGTCAATGAGAACTGTAACAACATGGGAGCTAGCTAGCGCCCATGAGAGAACAGAACATTTGACCAATCTTGGATAACTGTAAACTGACCTGATCTCAAGGCATCCCAACTTAAGTGCAACATCTTGCTCAACCTGATCCGCTATCTCCACCATGTAGTCATTTTTCACCTGAAAGACAGAACCGAAGACATGCTTTCGTGTTAAACCCCATTGCACTAGTATTTGTTTTTTCTGTGCATATGACCGACACACTTTGATTTGATTTTGATTTGGTTTTAGAACGGGAGACTAGAATACTGCAACCAACACCACAATGAACAGGTGGCTTTAGCGTAGAAATGCTTGACTTTCTGGTATTGAAAAACTAAAGACTAGCTGGTGACCGGGGCCCAGATTGACAAAACACTTCATACTCAAAAATGTATGAAGCTTATTAAGAACAAAAAAAAAGAAGTTCATAAGATAGTTTGTCAGTGCGATTCCTTAACAATATATTAAGATTTCATGATTTTCTTACAAACTTCTCAAATATCTTCTTACAAACTTTTTTAGCTAGCTATCTAGCTAGCAATCATGTTAGCATATTTCATACTAAGATTATTGTTCTAAAACATGTTCTTGAGTGTCAAATAATAAATACTGAAACTTTCAGATGAAGATTGTGATTATTTTCTCACTGCCCTGAGTTTAAGACAAGGGTTTAGCTATCTTGGAATTAACATCATTTCCAAGAACAAATCCAATAACGTTATTTTCAAGAATCTAATACTTTAACTTTTTGCTTAAGGAGAAACATAAGAAATAACGTAATAACATTTCCAATAACCTTTTAGAGGAATAGCAACTTTACTTAACATTCTATAGTTAAGTAAACAATTGCAGTTGAGAAGAAATGTCTTCTTAAGAAGGTTTTGTGAATCTGGGCCATGATGTTTCTGTATGGAGGGAGTATGGGGGCTTTACACAGAGCACAGCAAGCAGATGTCACACATGAACACTGTCTTCTAGAGGGAGGGGTAGAACACACTGACTTCTAGAATGAGGGATAGAACACACAGACTTCTAGAATAAAGGATAGAACACACTGACTTCTAGAATGAAGGATAGAACACACTGACTTCTAGAATGAAGGATAGAAGACACTGACTTCTAGAATGAAGGATAGAACACACTGACTTCTAGAATGAAGGATAGAACACACTGACTTCTAGAATGAAGGATAGAACACACTGACTTCTAGAATGAAGGATAGAACACACTGACTTCTAGAATGAAGGATAGAACACACTGACTTCTAGAATGAAGGATAGAACACACTGACTTCTAGAATGAAGGATAGAACACACAGACTTCTAGAATGAGGGATAGAACACACAGACTTCTAGAATGAGGGATAGAACACACTGACTTCTAGAATGAAGGATAGAACACACTGACTTCTAGAATGAAGGATAGAACACACTGACTTCTAGAATGAAGGATAGAACACACTGACTTCTAGAATGAGGGATAGAACACACAGACTTCTAGAATGAAGGATAGAACACACTGACTTCTAGAATGAAGGATAGAACACACTGACTTCTAGAATGAAGGATAGAACACACTGACTTCTAGAATGAAGGATAGAACACACTGACTTCTAGAATGAAGGATAGAACACACTGACTTCTAGAATGAGGGGTAGAACACACTGACTTCCAGAATGAAGGATAGAACACACTGACTTATAGAATGAAGGATAGAACACACTGACTTCTAGAATGAAGGATAGAACACACTGACTTCTAGAATGAAGGATAGAACACACTGACTTCTAGAATGAAGGATAGAACACACTGACTTCTAGAATGAAGGATAGAACACACCGACTTCTAGAATGAAGGATAGAACACACTGACTTCTAGAATGAGGGGTAGAACACACTGACTTCCAGAATGAAGGATAGAACACACTGACTTCTAGAATGAAGGATAGAACACACTGACTTCTAGAATGAAGGATAGAACACACTGACTTCTAGAATGAAGGATAGAACACACTGACTTCTAGACAGAGGGGTAGAACACACTGACTTCCAGAATGAGGGGTATAACACACTGACTTCCAGAATGAAGGATAGAACACAGGGGACAAAGGCATTGAGGGGGACCTTACTGCTATACACTCCATCCATCCCTCCCTCCAGAGAGAGACAGACAGTGGCAGAAACATTAAATCTTATCACCCGTAATAACAGCCCATAAGAACCTAACGGTGATATTGATTGATAAAGGCTGGGTGGGTGCACCTGCAGTGATAGCAACACAACACTAGCAGACTGACACAGAGCGAGACATTTCCTGAGACAGATGAGTGTTTGCTTCTGAATGATAGCGAGAGGCTATTATGTCCTCTCTGAATGTCCCATTTGTCATGTTGAGCGCCGGCTCTATGTATTCTAACACCAATACAGACTTTGATTCTGCCACTGTAGATCATGAAAACAGATCCTGCTTCCTAAAGGTGTTCTTCCACACCAGACTGGATTCAGGACAGAAGCTCTTCTCATGCTCCATGACTAGCCCTTCAAACACTGACCGGTCACCTTCCATCAGTACCATTTTCCTCTCAGCTGGCACTCAGCAAAACCATGAGAGCAAAAAGAGGAAACCAGCACACTGCTCTTGCTAGTATCACTGCTCTCAAAAAGCTCTGATGAAGGCAGCGAGGCAAAATCACAAAACTTAATAAAAAGCAGTGGTACCAGCAAAGCAGTGATACCAGCAAAGCAGTGATACCAGCAAAGCAGTGATACTAGCAAAGCAGTGATACCAGCAAAGCAGTGGTACCAGCAAAGCAGTGGTACCAGCAAAGCAGTGGTACCAGCAAAGCAGTGGTACCAGCAAAGCAGTGGTACCAGCAAAGCAGTGATACCAGCGTGAGCAGTGATACCAGCAAAGCAGTGGTACCAACAAAGCAGTGATACCAGCAAGAGCAGTGGTACCAGCAAAGCAGTGATACTAACAAAGCAGTGAAACCAGCACAGCAGTAATACCAGCAAGAGCAGTGATACTAGCAAAGCAGTGATACCAGCAAGAGTAGTGATACTAGCAAAGCAGTGATACCAGCAAGAGCAGTGATACTAGCAAGAGCAGTGATACCAGCAAGAGCAGTGATAACAGCAAGAGCAGTGATACTAACAAAGCAGTGGTACTAACAGAGCAGTGATACTAACAGAGCAGTGATACTAGCAAAGCAGTGATACTAACAGAGCAGTGATACTAACAGAGCAGTGATACTAACAGAGCAGTGATACTAACAGAGCAGTGATACTAACAGAGCAGTGATACTAACAGAGCACTGATACAAGCAAAGCAGTGATACTAACAGAGCAGTGATACTAACAGCGCAGTGATACTAACAGCGCAGTGATACTAACAGCGCAGTGATACTAACAGAGCAGTGATACTAACAGAGCAGTGATACTAACAGAGCAGTGATACTAACAGAGCAGTGATACTAGCAAAGCAGTGATTCTAACAAAGCAGTGATACTAGCAAAGCAGTGATACTAGCAAAGCAGTGATACTAGCAAAGCAGTGATACCAGCAAAGCAGTGATACCAGCAAAGCAGTGATACTAGCAAAGCAGTGATACTAGCAAAGCAGTGATACCAGCAAAGCAGTGATTCTAACAAAGCAGTGATACTAGCAAAGCAGTGATACTAGCAAAGCAGTGATACTAGCAAAGCAGTGATACTAGCAAAGCAGTGATACCAGAAAAGCAGAGTGCAGGTTTCCTCTTTTTACTCTCATGTTATTCAACTGTTACCATGCACCTAAAACAAAGATAGCTCAGATGTGCAAGTGCCTTTCGAATTTTAAAACCACAAGAGTAAAACTCACAAGTGAGCCCAAATGTTTTTCACTGCTGTAAAAATGGCCTCTTTTTTCCCCTGTCTGGATGGGAGGGAGAGTCTCTTCCCCAGAGTGCCAGACACCAGGCAGAGCCCCCCTAGGCTCACTAACCCAGTTCACCTCTCTGCTTCTACAGCCCCGCGGGTGGCTACACACTGTGTGTTACGCCCTAATACCTCCCCCCTACTGCACCCATACACTCCCACACACACAGTAAAGGATTGGATCCCTCAGACACACACACACACAATTTGCACACATGGCTGCACAAACACATACACACACACACTGTTAGAAGTGCTATATGCCTGCGGTTACAGTGTTGTTGAATAAATAGGCTTAGCCAAGTATGCTTTGAAATAGTGTGGTCAATGGCCTGTTAGAAACCAGGCTGTCTCTCTGTTAATCAACTCCCATGGATAATGCTTTGGGGTGTGTGGGTTTTAGGGCTGCCAGAGTTCATCAGCTAACTCGTTTGCTTTTTGTAATTTTAGTGCACTTGTTTTTTTTGATAGCGATTAATCGCATTGTCTGAAACATTCACAATGCACTGAAAACATCCCAAATATATCATCTATACAGCAAAAAAACAACAATGTGATGTCAAATTTGACATTGAGGTTAAAGAAGGTGTGCTTTACTAATTCACAAGGTTACTTTCAACAAAATCAAGACATCAATATTCTTGTAAAGCTTTTTGTAGAACCAAAATCTTAAATTACTGCTCAAATGAAAGTAATTTCTGAATTTGTGATTAATCACACTTGATTATAATTATTTTTTTGTTTGTCTGTCTCACCTGCTGGTAGAAGTAGTTGAGTGTGGGTTTGTCTTCACTGAAGCGGTGCAGGAATCCCTTTGGAAGGTAGCGAATACGCAGCTCATATCTAGAGAGGAGGAATATGTCACTGTTTAGACAAAACACAGAAGCATGTAACACAGAAGGGACCAGGGGTTTTGTACTCTAAGCTCTTCTAGTCACAGAGCTACAGTAGACACCAGTCTTCTAGTCACAGAGTTACAGTAGACACCAGTCTTCTAGTCACAGAGCTACAGTAGACACCAGTCTTCTAGTCACAGAGTTACAGTAGACACCAGTCTTCTAGTCACAGAGTTACAGTAGACAACAGTCTTCTAGTCACAGAGTTACAGTAGACACCAGTCTTCTAGTCACAGTAGACACCAGTCTTCTAGTCACAGAGCTACAGTAGACACCAGTCTTCTAGTCACAGAGCTACAGTAGACACCAGTCTTCTAGTCACAGAGTTACAGTAGACACCAGTCTTCTAGTCACAGAGCTACAGTAGACACCAGTCTTCTAGTCACAGAGCTACAGTAGACACCAGTCTTCTAGTCACAGAGCTACAGTAGACACTAGTCTTCTAGTCAGAGTTACAGTAGACACCAGTCTTCTAGTCACAGAGCTACAGTAGACACCAGTCTTCTAGTCACAGAGCTACAGTAGACACCAGTCTTCTAGTCACAGAGCTACAGTAGACACTAGTCTTCTAGTCAGAGTTACAGTAGACACCAGTCTTCTAGTCACAGAGCTACAGTAGACACCAGTCTTCTAGTCACAGAGCTACAGTAGACACCAGTCTTCTAGTCACAGAGCTACAGTAGACACTAGTCTTCTAGTCAGAGTTACAGTAGACACCAGTCTTCTAGTCACAGAGCTACAGTAGACACCAGTCTTCTAGTCACAGAGCTACAGTAGACACTAGTCTTCTAGTCAGAGTTACAGTAGACACCAGTCTTCTAGTCACAGAGCTACAGTAGACACCAGTCTTCTAGTCACAGAGCTGGAACTCTATATACAGTTATCAAATCAAATGTTATATTCATTTGTATTTATTTGTCACATTCTTGGTAAACAACAAGTGTGGACTAACAGTGAAATGCTTATTTACAGACCCTTCCCAACAATGCAGAGTTAAAGAAAATAAAGAAATAATAGAAAAGTAAAACATGTAATAGTAAAAATAATAATAAATACACAATGAGTAACAATAACTTGGCTATATACATGGTACCAGTACCGAGTGGATGTGCAGGGGTACGAGGAAATTGAGGAAAAAGCTGCATGTACATCTAACTATAAAGGGACAGATAACAATCAGTAACATGTGATGAGTAAAAAAACAAACAAACAGTGCAAAAAGGGAAAAGGCAGACAGTTAATCAAATAGCTTCCCAGACTAACTATTTACAGTGCCCTGCAAAAGTAGTCAAATAAAGTCCACCTGTGTGAAATGTCAGTGTCACATGATCTCAGTATATATACATACACCTGTTCTGAAAGGTCTGCAACACCACCAAGCAAAGGGCACCACCAAGCAAGCAGCACCATGAAGAGCAAGGAGCTTTCCAAAAAGGTCAGGGACAAATTTGTGGAGAAGTACAGATCAGGGTTGGGTTATGAAAAAAGATACAAAACTTTGAACATCCTACGGAGCACCATTAAATCCATTATAAAAAATGGAAAGAAAATGCCACCCCAACAAACCTGCCAAGAGAGGGCTGCCCACCAAAACTCATGGACCAGGCAAGGAGGGTATTAATTAGAGAGGCAACAAAGAGACCGAAGATAAACCGGAAGGTGTTCACCAAAAGGCATGTGGGAGACTCCCCAAACATATGGAATAAGGTACTCCGTCCAAGGGTCCTTAGATTAGTGAAGAGCTTGGAGGGTTCTATGGTGTTGAATGCTGAGCTGTAGTCAATGACCAGCATTCTCACAGGGCGGCAGGTAGCCTAGCAGTTAGCGCATTGGGCCAGTAATCAAAAGGTCTCTGGTTCCACACCCGGAGGTGACTAGGTGAAAAATCTACCGTTGTGCCCTTGAGAAAGGCACTTAACACTAATTGCTCCTGTATAATAGCGTCTTCTAAATTAATAAAATGTAAATGTGTTCCTTTTGTCTAAGTGGGAAAGGGCAGTTTGGAGTGCAATAGAGATTGCATCTTCTGTGGATCTGTTGGGGCAGTATGTGAATTGGAGAGGGTCTAGGGTGTCTGGGATGATGGTGCTGATGTGAGCCATGACCAGCCTTTCAAAGTATTCCATGGCCACATGTCTGCCGAGGGGAGATGGTCATTCAGACAGGTTACCTTGGCGTTTTTTGTGGTGGTCCGCTTGAAACATGTAGGTATTACAGAGTGTGTTGGGGAGAGGTTGAAAAGGTCAGTGAAAACACTTGCCAGCTGGTAAGTGCATGCTCTTTGCACACGTCCTGTTAATTCGTCTAGACTTGCGGCCTTGTGAATGTTAAAAAGGTTTAAAGGTTTTACTCACACTGATAGCACAGTTGTTTACAACTGCAACCTGGCTAAGATAAAGCAAAGCAGTGTGACAAAAAACAACAGTGTTACACATGGAATAAACAAAAGTACAGTAAATAACAATAGAAAAATCTATATACAGTGTGTGCAAATGGAGTAAGGAGGTAAGGCAATAAATAGGCCAATAGTAGCGAAGTAATTACAATTTAGCAAATTAACACTGGAGTGATATATCTGCAGATGATGATGTACAAGTAGAAATACTGGTGTGCAAAGAGCAAAAAAATGTTTAAAATATATTGGGATGAGGTAGGTAGTTTGATGGGCTATTTACAGATGGGCTATGTACAGCTGCAGCAATCGGTGAGCTGCTCAGATAGCTGATGCTTAAAGTTAATGAGGGAGATATAAGTCTCCAACTTCAGCGTTTTTGCAATTCGTTCCAGTCACAGGCAGCGGAGAACTGGAAGGAAAGGCGGTCAAAAGAGGTGTTGGCTTTGGGGATGACCCGTGAGATATACCTGCTGGAGCGCGTGCTACGGGTGGGTGTTGCTATGGTGATCCGTGAGCTGAGATAAGGTGGAGCTTTACCTAGCAAAGATTTATAGATGACCTGGAGCCAGTGGGTTTGGCGATGAATATGTAGTAAGGACCAGCCAACGAGAGCATACAGGTCACAGTGGTGGTTAGTATATGGGACTTTGGTGACAAAACAGATGGCACTGTGATAGACTGCATCCAGTTTGCTGAGTAGAGTGTTGGAGGCTATTTTGTAAACAACATCGCCGGAGCAACATCATTGATATATACAGAGAAAACAGTGGGCCCGAGAATTGAACCCTGTGGTACCCCCATAGAGACTGCCAGAGGTCCGGACATCAGGCCCTCCGATTTGAATCACTTAACTCTATCTGAGAAGTAGTTGGTGAGCCAGACGAGGCAGTCATTTGAGAAACCAAGGCTGTTGAGCCAATAAGAATATGGTGATTGACAGAGTCAAAAGCATTGGCTAGATCGATGAAGGCGGCTGCACAGTACTGTCTTTTATCGATGGCGGTTATGATATCGTTCAGTATCTTGAGCGTGGCTCGGAAACTGGATTGCACAGCGGAGAAGGTACGGTGGGATTTGAAATGGTCAGTGATCTGTTTGTTAACTTGGCTCTTGAAGACTTTGGAAAGGCAGAGCAGGATGGATATAGGTCTGTAACAGTTTGGATCTAGAGTGACACCCCATTTCAAGAGGGGGATGACCGCGGCAGCTTTCCATTCTTTAAGAATCTCGGATGATACGAAAGAGAGGTTGAGCAGATTAGTAATAGGGGTTGCAACAATGGCGGTGGATAATTTTAGAAAGAGAGGGTCCAGATTGTCTAGCCCAGCTGATTTGTATGGGTCCAGATTTTGCAGCTCTTTCAGAACATCTGCTATCTGGATTTGGGTGAAGGAGAAGCTGGGGAGGCTTGGGCAAGTAGCTTCAGGGGTTGCAGAGCTGTTGGCTGGGGTTGCGGTAGCCAGGAGGAAAGCATGGCCAGCCGTAGAGAAATGCTTATTCAAATATTTTGATTTATCGGTGGTGACAGTGTTTCCTAGCCTAAGAGCAGTGGGCAGCTGGGAGGAAGTGATCTTATTCTCCATGGACAGTGTCACAGAACTTTCTGGAGTTCCAGCTGCAGGATGCACATTTCTGTTTGAAAAAGCTAGCCTTGGCTTTCCTAACTGACATAGTGTATTAGTTCCTGACTTCCCTGAAACGTTGCATATTGCGGGGATTATTCAATGTTAGTGCAGTACGGCACAGGATGTTTTTGTGCTGGCCGAGGGCAGTCAGGTCTGGAGTGAACCAAGGGCTATATCTGTTCTTAGTTCTTAGTTCATGCTTATTTAAGATGGTGAGTGTCTCTCTGCAATGACCTCCCAGCAATGATCTCCCTCCTGAACAGAACACTGGCTTTTATATAGCTTCAGAATGAATGAGTAATTGGAGACAGCTGCGTCTTGACGAGGGGGCGGGGTCAGCTCTCCAATTAGCCATGGAGTCGACCAATCAGCTGCTTGAGGGATTTCAGGAAGCCATTCCCTGAAATAAACACATGCAAATACACAAACTACAACACATAAACTGGGGAACGTAACAGTGAGGATATTACTTTAAAGAACAACCAGGCATCCTCTACTGATGGGATGAGGTTAATACCCTTCCAGGATACCCGGGCCAGGTCGATTAGGGAGTGCTTGACAGTGATGAGGGGTGGTCGGTTGACCGCGGACCCATAACAGAAGCATGAAATGAGGCAGTGATTGCTGAGATCCTGATTGAAAACAGCAGAGGTGTATTTGGAGGGCAAGTTGATCAGGATAATATCTATGAGGGTGCCCATGTTTACGGATTTAGGATTGTACCTGGTGGACTCCTTGATAATTTGTGTGAGATTGAGGGCATCTAGCTTAGAATGTAGGAAGGCCGGGGTGTTAAGCATATCCCAGTTTAGGTCACCTAGCAGAACGAACTCTGAAGATAGATGGGGGGCAGTCAATACACATATAGTGTCAAGGGCACAGCTGGGAGCTGAGGGGGGTCTATAACAGGTGGCAACAGTGAGAGACTTATTTCTGGAGAGATTAATTTTTTCCATTTGAAGCTTGAACTGTTTGAGCATAGACCTGGAAAGTATGAAAGAACTTTGCAGGCTAACTCCTCCCCCTTTGACAGTTGATGGAAAATGTTGTATTTGGGGGTGGAAATCTCAGAATTTTTGGTGGCCTTCCTAAGCCAGGATTCAGTCGCGGCAAGGACATCAGGGTTGGCGGAGTTTGCTAAAGCAGTGAGTGAAACAAACTTGAAACAAACAAGGCTTCTGATGTTAACATGCATGAAACCAAGGCTGGGGATACACAGGGCCTGCGTTAACCTCTACATCACCCGAGGAACAGAGGAGGAGTAGGATGAGGGTACGGCTAAAGGCTATCAGAACTGGTCATCTAGTGAGTTGGAGAATAAAAGGAGCAGGTTTCTGGGCGTGGTAGATCAGATTCAGGGCATAATGTACAGACAGGGGTATGGTAGGGTGCGGGTACAGTGGAGGTAAATCTAGGCATTGAGTGACGATGAGAGAGGTTGCATCTCTGGAGGCACTAGTTATGCTAGGTGAGGTCACCACAGTGCTAGCTAAGACAACAATGAGTTAGACTACAACAGCTAATCATCTAAGACAACAACAACAGGTAAAATGGCGAAGAATGGGCGGAGAGGGTCAGTTAACTACACACAGGGCCTGAGTTCGAGGCTGGGGCCGACAGATAAACAAAATAAACTAAAAGGAGTACTGTGATTAATGAACATTCCAGCAGGCATCAGCTATGTAGCCAGGTGATCATAGGGTCCAGTGAACAGCAATAGAAACAGGGAAGCCGCTAGGTAGTCGTTACTACGCTAACAAGCGGAAGACACGGCGTTCATAAAGATAGCAGGCCGGTGCTAGCAGTATCGTCTTCACCGGACGTCGGTGAGGGCACAACGGACAGAATTACGTCGGCAGACAAGTCGTGATGGATCTTCGGGGCTCCGTGTCGACAAAGGGTCCAGGCCAATTGGCAAAAGAGGTATTGTAGCTGGAGTAATTTTGTTTGCTAGCCAAGAGATGCGCCTGGCTCGAGGCTAACTGATGCTAGCTTCGGGGCAAGGGCGTTATCCACTATAGCCACTCGGTAGCAGCGAGTGTTGCTTGTTGCTTGCATTAAAGTGAGTATACAGTCGTGGCCAAAAGTTGAGAATTACACAAATATTAATTTTCACAAAGTCTGCTGCCTCAGTTTGTATGATGCCAATTTGCATATACTCCAGAATGTTATGAAGAGTGATCAGATGAATTGCAATTAATTGCAAAGTCCCTCTTTGCCATGCAAATGACCTGAATCCTAAAAAACCCCACTGCATTTCAGCCCTGCCACAAAAGGACCAGCTGACATCATGTCAGTGATTCTGTCGTTAACACAGGAGATCGCTGGAGATCGCTGGAGATCACTTTGTCATGCTGATTGAGTTTCGAATAACAGACTGGAAGCTTCAAAAGGAGGGTGGTGCTTGGAATCATTGTTCTTCCTCTGTCAACCATGGTTACCTTCAAGGAAACGCGTGCCGTCTTCATTGCTTTGTGCAAAAAGGGCTTCACAGGCAAGGATATTGCTGCCTGTAAGATTGCACCTAAATTAACCATTTATCGGATCATCAAGAACTTCAAGGAGCGTAGTTCAATTGTTGTGAAGAAGGCTTCAGGGCACCCAAGAAAGTCCAGCAAGCGCCAGGACCGTCTCCTAAAGTTCATTCAGCTGCGGGATTGGGGCACCACCAATACAGAGCTTGCTCAGGAATGGCAGCAGGCAGGTGTGAGTGCATCTGCACGCACAGTGAGGTGAAGACTTTTGGAGGATGGCCTGGTGTCAAGGAAGGCAGCAAAGAAGCCACTTCTCTCCAGGAAAAACATCAGCGACAGACTGATACTCTGCAAAAGGTACAGGGATTGGACTGCTGAGGACTGGGGTGAAGTCATTTTCTCTGATAAATCCCCTTTGATTGTTTGGGGGGTCCGGAAAAAAGCTTGTCCGGAGAAGACAAGGTGAGTGCTACCATCAGTCCTGTGTCATGCCAACAGTAAAGCATCCTGAGACCATTCATGTGTGGGGTTGCTTCTCAGCCAAGGGAGTGGGCTCACTCATTTTGCCTAAGAACACAGCCATGAATAAAGAATGATACCAACACATCCTCCGAGAACAACTTCTCCCAACAATCCAGGAACAGTTTGGTGACGAACAATGACTTTCTAGCACGATGGAGCACCTTGCCGCAAGGCAAACGTGATAGTAAGTGGCCCGGGGAACAAAACATCAGTATTTTGGGTCCATGGCCAGGAAACTCCCCAGACCTTAATCCCATTGAGAACTAGTGATCAATCCTCAAGAGGCGGGTGGACAAACAAAAAAAAAAAATTCTGACTAACTCCAAGCATTGATTATGCAAGAATGGGCTGCCATCAGTCAGGATGTGGCCCAGAAGTTAATTGACAGCATGCCAGGGCGGATTGCAGAGGTCTTGAAAAAGAAGGGTCCACACTGCAAATATCGACTCTTTGCATCAACTTCATGTAATTGTCAATAAAAGCCTTTGACACTTATTAAATGCTTGTAATTATATTTCAGTATTCCATAGTAACATCTGACAAAAATATCTAAAGACACTGAGGCAGCAGACTTTGTGAAAATTAATACTTGTGTCATTCTCAAAACTTTTGGCCACGACTGTAGACTGCATTTCACTCGTTTGGCATGATTGTGTGCGTCATTGGGCAGCTTGTGGTTGTGTTTCCATTTGTCATCCATGACAGTTTGCAAACTTCTTCCGACGAGCATCAGAGCCGGTGTTGTAGGATTTGATCTTGGTCCTGTATTGTCACTTTGCCTATTCGATGGTTTGTCAGAGAGTGTAGAGGGATTTCTTATAAGAGTCCGGGTTAGTGTCCCGCTCCTTGAAAGCGGCAGCTCTAGCCTTGAGCTCAGATTGGATGTGACCTGTAATCTATGGCTTCTGGTTGGGACACAGTGCCTTCAGAAAGTAGGCATACCCATTGACTTATTCCCCAAAAAACCATTACAGTCTGAATTCACAATTGATAATGTTTTTTTATATATATATATGTATATATTTTTATATAACTCATCTACACACAATGACAAAATTAAAACATGTTTCTAAATATTTTAGCAAATGTTTTGAAAATGAAATAGAGAAATCTAACACCCCTGAGTGAATACATCAGCTTTGGCAACAATTACTGTGAGTCTTTCTAGGTATGTCTGTAAGAGCTTTGCATACCTGGTTTGTGCAATATTTGCACATTATTATAACAATTCTTGCTGTCAAGTTGGTTGTTGATAATTTCTAGACAGACATTTTCAAATCTTGCCATAAATTTTTAAGCGATTTCAGATCAAATTAACTAAGGCACTCAGGAACATTCAATGTCGCCTTGGTAAGCAACTCCAGTGTATATTTGGCCTTGCTTTTTAGGTTAATATCCTGCTGAAAGGTGAATTTGTCTCCCAGTGTCTTTTGGAAAGCAGGATTTTCCTGTGCTTAGCTTTATTCAGTTTCTTTTTATCCTAAAAAACTTGAAAATATTAAGAGTGGTACTCAGTGATGTTTTGGGTTGGATTTTTGCCATTGGCCTCATGGTGAAATCCTTGATCCTTAATTACACATCCAATGTGTAATTAACTGCACCATGATCAAAGGGATATTCAATATCTGTTTGCTTTATTTTTTACGCCGTATACCAATAGGTGCCCTTCTTTGCGAGGCATTGGAAAACCTCCCTGGTCTTTGTGGTTGAATCAATTCACTGCTCAGCTGAGGGACCTTACAGATAATTGTGTGTGTGGGGTACAGAGATGAGGTAGTAATTAAAAAATGTTAAACACTACTATTGTACACAGAGTGAGTCCATGCAAGGTATTGTGTCACTTGTTAAGATTGTTATTTACTCCTGAACGTATTTAGCTTGTCATAACAAAGGGCTTGAATACTTATTGACTCAAGACATTTCAGTTTTTCATTTTTTTGTAAAATTCTCTTAAAACATAATTCTACTTTGACATTATGGGGTGTGTAGGCCAGTGACAAAATCTCAATTTTTTGGAAAAGGTCAAGGGGTATGAATACTTTGTTGTTTGGTTGTTGTTTGCTTATGGCCCTATACAGCTCGTTGAGTGCCGTCTTAGTGTCAGCATCGGTTTGTGGTGGTAAATAGACAGCTATGAATAGTGCAGTCTACAACTTATCATGACGTATTCTAACTCAGGAGAGCAGAACCTGTTTCTTCAGAACCTGCCACACCTGTTTCTTTTAACATTTTTTGATTGTACCTTTGTTTAACTAGGCAAGTCAATTAAGAACAAATTCTTATTTTCAATGACGGCCTAGGAACAGTTGGTTAACTGCCTTGTTCAGAGGCAGAATGACAGATTTTTACCTTGTCAGCTCAGGGATTCAATCTTGCAACCTTTCGGTTACTAGTCCAACACTCTAAACACTAGGCTACCTGCCGTCCATTTCAGGAGCGAGCATACAGTATATAGTTCAAGCTATAACAGCTCTAATGCAAACACTTCCTAGTTACTCAGTGACACACACACGAGGGGAAGGGTGAGGTTATTTGATCTGAAAAAGGAATAGTCAGAGGTGCACAGTGTGTGATCTAAAACGTCACTAAGAGATGAAAGCCTACAGTTCAGCTAATCAAAGGCAGACAGCATAACGAGACGAAAAGCAACAGAATGAGAAGAAATAAAAGAATACTCCCCTAGTTGTCTCCCCTGGTTGTCTCCACAGACAAGAGCAGGCATACTAATGACAACCATGTGTCTCTGCGCCTCGCTCTCTCTCAATTTCAATTAAATTCAAAGGGCTTTATTGGCATCTCTCTCACTCACTATTACAGTCAAACCATGCGTCTCTGAACATACCCTCTCCCTCTAGTCTCCCTTCTCTCTGTCTTTCTTTCTCTCACAACAACATGTTATCATCCGTGTTCCAACTGATCCCAGACCTGCATGCCACAGTGCCACACCATAACTCTTCTCCTTCTCGCTCTGATGGTTCCCCCCTTCCCCGATGCCACCTCCACCACCACCACCTGTCAATCACCTGGCAGTGGCGAACTGAGAGAATCGTTTATATTCTTTAATTGGCTGCTAGACACCTCTTTACCTTGTTCTATGAGATTAGACATCCACTCCCTGACAGAACTAATGGTCGCTCTGATCCCAACCTGTTCGCTCTGTTCGTACTAGGAGAACATTAATTTGACTTATGACCGGGAGATGGTAGGGAATCTTATCACACACACACACACACACACACACACACACACACACACACACACACACACACACACACACACACACACACACACACACACACACACACACACACACACACACACACACACACACACACACACACACACACACACACACACACACACACACACACACACGATGAGGCTCAGGATAGAGAAATTAGGAGCAAAATCAAAAGGCTGGTGCTTCGAGGAAAATAATAGAGAGCCTTGTAATGATCGGTTAATGCATAAACACAGCTTCATCTTGTTTCATCAAGGTCACTGTGGTTTAAAACTCTGAAAAATATGAAAAACTAACCTAGGTTGTGTTCACACGCCATAGCAATACGTTTTGCAACGAGAAATCAGCGTTCTTATTGGACAATTTCATGTTGTACCTTCCCTGTTTAAAAAAATCAAAAAATTCTCCCAACTGAATGCAACCCAGGTCCATCTTTCAGGTATAATTTCCTAACAGGTTATATCCAGGGGTCACATGTCCTTGCAGCTCAATACATCATAGTCCTATAGGTCCTGGTCAAAAGTAGTGCACTATATAGGGAATAGGTGTTGGTAAAAAGTAGTGCACTACAGTGGCTTGCGAAAGTATTCGGCCCCCTTGAACTTTGCGAACTTTTGCCACATTTCAGGCTTCAAACATAAAGATATAAAACTGTATTTTTTTGTGAAGAATCAACAACAAGTGGGACACAATCATGAAGTGGCACGCCCAATTTTTCAGTTTTTGATTTGTTAAAAAAGTTTGAAATATCCAATAAATGTCGTTCCACTTCATGATTGTGTCCCACTTGTTGTTGATTCTTCACAAAAAAAAATACAGTTTTATATCTTTATGTTTGAAGCCTGAAATGTGGTAAAAGGTCGCAAAGTTCAAGGGGGCCGAATACTTTCGCAAGGCACTGTATACAGGCAATAGGGTGTAGTTTGAGGTAACGAAACTGAAATGGAATCATAGTACTGAATCATAGCAGTACTGCCAGGCTTCTTACTATACGTTATTGTATTGAATCATAGCAGTACAGCCAGGCTTCTTACTATACGTTATTGTATTGAATCATAGCAGTACAGCCAGGCTTCTTACTATACGTTATTGTATTGAATCATAGCAGTACTGACAGGCTTCTTACTATACGTTATTGTATTGAATCATAGCAGTACAGCCAGGCTTCTTACTATACGTTATTGTATTGAATCATAGCAGTACAGCCAGGCTTCTTACTATACGTTATTGTATTGAATCATAGCAGTACTGACAGGCTTCTTACTATACGTTATTGTATTGAATCATAGCAGTACAGCCAGGCTTCTTACTATACGTTATTGTATTGAATCATAGCAGTACAGCCAGGCTTCTTACTATACGTTATTGTATTGAATCATAGCAGTACTGACAGGCTTCTTACTATACGTTATTGTATTGAATCATAGCAGTACTGCCAGGCTTCTTACTATACGTTATTGTATTGAATCATAGCAGTACAGCCAGGCTTCTTACTATACGTTATTGTATTGAATCATAGCAGTACTGACAGGCTTCTTACTATACGTTATTGTATTGAATCATAGCAGTACAGCCAGGCTTCTTAATCTACGTTATTGTATTGAATCATAGCAGTACTGACAGGCTTCTTACTATACGTTTTTGTATTGAATCATAGCAGTACAGCCAGGCTTCTTAATCTACGTTATTGTATTGAATCATAGCAGTACTGACAGGCTTCTTACTCTACGTTATTGTATTGAATCATAGCAGTACTGACAGGCTTCTTACTATACGTTATTGTATTGAATCATAGCAGTACTGACAGGCTTCTTACTATACATTGTTGTATTGAATCATAACAGTACTGACATGCTTCTTACTATACGTTATTGTATTGAATCATAGCAGTACTGACAGGCTTCTTACTATACATTGTTGTATTGAATCATAACAGTACTGCCAGGCTTCTTACTATATGTTATTGTATTGAATCATAGCAGTACTGACAGGCTTCTTACTATATGTTATTGTATTGAATCATAACAGTACTGACAGGCTTCTTACTATACGTTATTGTATTGAATCATAGCAGTACTGACAGGCTTCTTACTATACATTGTTGTATTGAATCATAACAGTACTGACATGCTTCTTACTATATGTTGTCTTGAATCATAACAGTACTGCCAGGCTTCTTACTATATGTTATTGTATTGAATCATAACAGTACTGACAGGCTTCTTACTATATGTTGTCTTGAATCATAACAGTACTGACAAGCTTCTTACTGTAAGTTATTGTATTGCCATTATTGTCTCCTCATGTGATGATGGCTGTAATCGGCAACACTGACAAATGGCACTAGGGACTTCAGTGTCAATTTATGAGATCAGCTCTACTCCCCCTCCCCTGAAAGCAAATGATCAATGTGACAACACACACAAACACACACATAACAACACACAGTCACACAGACACAGTCAGTCAGACAGAGAATAACTAAAGTTATCTTGAGTCAGTATGTGTGATCGTGAGACAGCAGTGGCGTATGGGTCGCTGCGTGTCCAGCCCCTATACCCTTTCCCAACCACTGAGGAGTTAGTGTCACTACTATGTATAGTCAAATTAAATCTAATCAAATTGTATTGGTCACATACATATATTTATCAGATGTTATTGGTCACATACACTTATTTATCAGATGTTATTGGTCACATACACATATTTAGTAGATGTTATTGCGGGTGTATTCGATATGCTTGTGTTCCTAGCTCCAACAGCACAGTAGTATCTAACAATTCACAACAATACACAAACCTAAAAGTAAAAGTAAACATATAAATATTAGGACGAGCAATGTCTGAGTGGCATTGACTAAATACAATAGAACACAGTATATACATATGAAATGAGTAGAGGTATGTAAACATTATTAAACTGACTAGTGTTCCATTATTAAAGTGACTAGTGTTCCATTATTAAAGTGGCCAGTGATTCCATGTCTATGTACAGTATATTGGGCAGCAGCCTCTAAGGTGCAGGGTAGAGTAACCGGGTGGTAGCCGGCTAGTGACGGCTATTTAACAGTCTGATGGCCTTGAGATAGAAGCTGTTTTTCAGTCACTCGGTCCCAGCTTTGATGCACCTGTACTGACCTCGTCTTCTGGATGATAGTGGGGTGAACAGGCCATGGCTCGAATGGTTGATGTCCTTGATGATCTTTTTGGCCTTCCTGTGGCATCGGGTGCTGTAGGTGTCCTGGAGAACAGGCAGTGTGCCCCCGGTGATGTGTTGGGCAGACCGCACCACCCTCTGGAGAGCCCTGCAGTTGTGGGCGGTGCAGTTGCCGTACCAGACGGTGATACAGCCCGACAGGATGCTCTCAATTGTGCATCTGTAAAAGTTTGAGGGTCTTAGGTGATAAGCCACATTTCTTCAGCCTCCTGAGGTTGAAGAGGCACTGTTGTGCCTTCTTCACCACACTGTCTGTGTGGGTGGACCATTTCAGATTCTCAGTGATGTGTACGCAGAGGAACTTGAAGCTTTCCACCTTCTCCACTGCGGTCCCGTTGATGTGGATAGGGGCGTGCTCCCTCTGCTGTTTCCTGAAGTCCACGATCAGTTCTTTCGTTTTGATGACGTTGAGGTTATTTTCCTGGCACCACTCCACCAGGGCCCTCACCTCCTCCCTGTAGACTGTCTCGTCATTGTTGGTAATCAGACCTCCGACTGTTGTGTTGTCTGCAAACTTGATGATTGAGTTGGAGGCGTGCATGGCCACGCAGTCATGGGTGAACAGGAAGTACAGGAGGGGGCTGAGCATGAACCCTTATGGGTTCCCTATGTTGAGGATCAGCGAAGTGAAGGTGTTGTTTCCTACCTTCACCACATGGGGGCGTCCCGTCAGGAAGTGTCATTAGTGTTGGTGAAGTAAATATGATGAATATTATTAAGGTTCTGGTCTTCTGAGACAGAAACGGTTATATAACAAATCAAATAACTATACAATTAAGTCCGAAATTTAAATAAAAATGTTATAAAAACAAATAATAATAACAACACAAAAAACAAGTCATCCTGTTTGTCATGTTTGGTTGTTTCAAGACTAATGAGTCTTATGTCCAGGCAATATTACTTACAAGGAGCATTTCCCATCTTTTTTCCACATACATCTGTCTGCGGTTTTATTTTATAGGTAATCTTTACCATTAAATACCTTTCTTTTACTCCACAAGTCCACTATTCTACGGTAGGAATGTCCTTATTTTGCCAATGTGCTGTAATTCATTTCTTTGCTGCAGACAAAAGTATATTTAACAGGTAGGCATTTTGAAACCGCTCAGGAATTACTCCAAGTATAGCATTCTCTGTGTTCTTTGACAGGGACCATTTAAATATATTGTTTAAAAATGCAAAAACATCATCCCATAATTTAATTAATCTAGGACAAGACCAGAAAATATCTAGGTCATTTGCAAATAATTCCCCACATTTTCTCCAGCTGGTTGTTCCTGGTCTTATCGTCACCATGTTGTCTGGAGTTAGAAAGTACGTCCGGGTGATTTAACAGTCTGAGCATTTCTACAGATTGCCTCCAGAGTTTCATTTTCAATATTCTCCACAAATTCAGACTCCCACCTGCACTTAGTATGCCGAGTTTTGCTCTGTGTCATGACAGCAATAGATTGGTATAGTTTTGTTATTGTTTTACGACTAGTTGTCCCTTTCTGGATATTCATTACATATTTTTCGATGGGAGGGGGCTCACCCTCCATTTTTACACAGTTGGGGTGTTTCAGTAAAAAGTCTCAGCTGTAAATAACGGAAGAAATCTGACTTTGGCAAATGAAAGTCTGAACTTAGTTCACCGAATGATTTAACTTGGTTGTTCTTTAAAGACTTGGTGTACATGTTGCAACCTTTGGAAACCCGGATCTAGTGATAATGGGATTGTCTGATTAGACCACAGGTTCTTACTATCACACTGTAATACTGATCCACACACACACACACACACACACACACACACACACACACACACACACACCTACTGTTCAGCACCGAGCTCCACCAACACCAAAACACAGACATCAAAGTTCAAACCAACCCCATGACTTACAACACCTTTAGACAAGTCCACAATAGGCCTGTCATTCATACAGGTGGTGGACGGAAAAGAAAGACATCTGCATTGGGTTAACCACAGGCTAATATGAGGATGACATCATCCTCCTGACATGCCAGCTTCCTGGGTGAGCTAAAGGCCCTCTGGAACGAACACACACACACACACACAGGGCCCTCAGGGTTAGATTTTATTTCCTTTTGAGAAAGATGTGTGTCACTGATGATCACAGAAAGACAGTGTTTCAACATCCCTCACTCCGAGGGCAGGAACATTCATGACTAAACCAACCGTGGGGGCATCATGCAGTGTAATTAGGGGGAACTCTCTGTCTGTCTAACTCGACTATAACCAGTTAACACTGTTTGAGGTTCCGCAAATCTCACACACATGGACATAAAACCCAGATGCGCGACAAGCACACACACACTTAATAAAGAATAAATAAAGGGTTTATGTCCCCCGTTGAACAGGTGTGCGCTGTTCTGTGCTGGGCTGTGAGAAGAGCTGTTCTGTGTTGTGAGAAGAGCTGTTCTGTGTTGGGCTGTAAGAAGAGCTGTTCTGTATTGTGAGAAGTGCTGTTCTGTGTTGTGAGAAGTGCTGTTCTGTGTTGTGAGAAGTGCTGTAATGTGTTGTGAGAAGTGCTGTTCTGTTTTGGGAGAAGAGCTGTTCTGTGTTGTGAGAAGTGCTGTTCTGTGTTGGGAGAAGAGCTGTTCTGTGTTGGGAGAAGTGCTGTTCTTTGTTGGGCTGTGAGAAGAGCTGTTCTGTGTTGTGAGAAGAGCTGTTCTGTGTTGGGCTGTGAGAAGTGCTGTTATGGGCTGTGAGAAGTGCTGTTATGGGCTGGGAGAAGAGCTGTTCTGTGCTGTGAGAAGAGCTGTTGTGAGAAGTGCTGTTCTGTGCTGTGAGAAGAGCTGTTCTGTGTTGTAAGAAGAGCTGTTCTGTGTTGGGAGAAAAGCTGTTCTGTGTTGTGAGAAGTGCTGTTCTGTGTTGGGCTGTGAGAAGAACTGTTCTGTGTTGGGAGAAGTGCTGTTCTGTGTTGGGCTGTGAGAAGGGCTGTTCTGTGTTGTGAGAAGGGCTGTTCTGTGTTGTGAGAAGCGCTGTTCTGTGTTGTGAGAAGCGCTGTTCTGTGTTGTGAGAAGCGCTGTTCTGTGTTGGGAGAAGCGCTGTTCTGTGTTGGGAGAAGCGCTGTTCTGTGTTGTGAGAAGCGCTGTTCTGTGTTGGGAGAAGTGCTGTTCTGTGTTGGGAGAAGTGCTGTTCTGTGTTGGGAGAAGTGCTGTTCTGTGTTGGGAGAAGCGCTGTTCTGTGTTGTGAGAAGCGCTGTTCTGTGTTGGGAGAAGCGCTGTTCTGTGTTGGGAGAAGCGCTGTTCTGTGTTGGGAGAAGTGCTGTTCTGTGTTGGGAGAAGTGCTGTTCTGTGTTGTGAGAAGAGCTGTTCTGTGTTGTGAGAAGTGCTGTTCTGTGTTGGGCTGTGAGAAGAGCTGTTCTGTGTTGTGAGAAGAGTTGTTCTGTGCACAGAGCTGAACACTGCAGTCCAGTGGAGTGAGGTAATTTAAGATTTCCACTCTAAGTAGAGTCAACAAACTCTTGAGCCATTTCTATGCAGCAAGAGAGTTTGCCCATGCGTGCGCGTGCACACACACAGCTCCTCAGTATGTTTATTGTGGAACAGTAAAGGAGGGAGGGAAGAGGGGGAGGGCGATTGAAGGAGGGAGACTAAACTCTTGTTGCTTCCCATTTCTCCCTAAGTTCTATCACAAACTACAGAGAGCGAGAGAGAGAAATACAGAAAGAAATAACTCTGGGATATGATATCACATCACGATAGAAAACTCACAACAAGGTATCCTAGTCAGTGGCACTGGTCCAATCATAATGGGTGAGTAAAGCCAGACAGTCCTTTGTGAACAGATTTAAGTCAGGGTAGTTACCTACCCAGAGCCATGTAAGAGAGAGATGACGCACACTCAGGTTGTGTCCCAAATGGCAGTCTTTTTCCTATTTGGGCTATGGTCTAAAGTAGTGCACTGTGTTGGGAATAGTGTGCCGTTTGGGACGCAGACACAGACTCAAAGACAGCCAGAAAAGCTACCTCAGACTCCCATTCTTAGGATTGAAGTGCGGAGATTCGAGGAGGAACATTTGACAGTAACTTAGGCTGGACTGTGAAATGCCTCAAGTGATGATCCAAGTCAGGATCGAAACTTAAGATGTTTATAATGTTCAACGAAATGGGGCCATTCTGAATGCAAAACAGCGTACTACAGTATGCAAGCTGTAGAGGTTCTTGAGTGGCTTATACTGAAGCCATGTTGAATTCTGTGTTCAGAACATATTTCATGTGACGTTTACAGATTGATCACACAGACAATGTGTTGGTTTCATCTTAAAGGGAGAATGAATGACCACATAACTCCACTTGACATTGAAAACCTAAATTGTTTGTGCCTACCAAGGCATTCAATTGAAGCGGTGAAAAACAAACACACACATTAAAAGGTGTTGCAGTGGCACCAACTGCTGCGTATCTCCATGACAACAAGGGCAGACAGATGTGTTTTCATTGTCTAAGGGCCTTTGGTTTACACACACACACACACACACACACACACACACACACACACACACACACACACTCTGCTTACCTCCACTCCTCCAGGGAACGGTTCTGCTCGTACTTCTCCCTCACATGGGACACACCCATATCAGGGTGGAGCCAGTGGACCTGGCCGGACTGGGAGTGGCTGAGACGCAGGCCAAAGCACGCCACGCATTTCACCTTGTGGATGTCCAAAATCTTCTGGATGATCCCCTGCAGAGACGGACCACAGGAGAGTTGAGTTAAGAGAAAGTAGTCAAGCCATGGTATGGCTTGCCCTCCAAATACACCTCTGCTGTTTTCAACCAGGACGCTCCCTAAAACACTCCTGCGAGCAGGCCTTTCTAATTGACCTGGCCCATGTATCCTGGTAGGATATTGACCTCATCCCGTCAGTAGAGGATGCCTGGTTGTTCTTTAAAAGTGCTTTCCTAACCATCTTAAATAAGCATGACCCTACTGCAATGGCTTCGAAAAGTCCCCGCAATATGCAACTTTTCAGGGAAATTAGGAACCAATACACACAGTCAGTTAGGAAAGCAAAGGCTAGCTTTTTCGAACAGAAAAAGCACTAATTCCAAAAGTCTTCGAAAGCCAAGTGAACAAACAGATCACCGACCATTCTCCACTATGCAATCTGGTTTCCGAGCTGGTCATGGGTGCATCTAGCCACGCTCAAGGTACTAAACGATATCATAACCGCCATCTATAAAAGACAGTACTGTGCAGCCGTCTTCATCGACCGAGCAAAGGCTTTCGACTGTCAATTACCTTATTCTTATCGGCAGACACAACAGCCTTGGTTTCTCAAATGACTGCCTTGCCTGGTTCACTAACTACTCAGACAGAGTTCAGTGTGTCAAATCGGAGGGCCTGTTGTCCAGACCTCTGTCAGTCTCTATGGGGGTGCAACAGAGTTCAATTCTTGGGCCGACTATTTTCTCTGGAAACATCAATGATGTCGCTCTTGCAGCTGGTGATTCTTTGATCCACCTCTATGCAGATGACACCATTCTGTATTCTTCTGGCCCTTCTTTGGACACTGTGTTTACAAACCTCCAAACGAGCTTCAACGCCATACAACACTAATTCCGTGGCCTCCAACTGCTCTTAAATGCATGTTCTTCAACCATTCGCTGCCCGCCCAACGCATAGTCAAGCCATTGTACGGTAGGGCAACACAGGAGAGTTGAGTTAAGAGACCATAGTCAAGACATTGTACGGTAGGGCAACACAGGAGAGTTGGGTTAAGAGACCGTAGAAAATGTCTTACAGAAATGACGTAAAGGCAAAGATGTTGAATGCAAAAAAAGTACACACAATTTAAGACACTGAATAGAACATTTTCTGGAGACAGACAACAAAACACAGTAAACACATATAGATAACAGACATAGAATCCCTTCTACTGAGAGGTGAAGAGAAGACAGGCTCTTACAACCGTTCTGTGTGAGTGATGTTATCTTATGCCATGGCAGTGACTGCCTAGTGGCAGTGGCCCGTCTGCCTAGTGGCAGTGGCCCGTCTGCCTAGTGGCAGTGGCCCGTCTGCCTAGTGGCAGTGGCCCGTCTGCCTCGTGGCAGTGGCCCGTCTGCCTCGTGGCAGTGGCCCGTCTGCCTAGTGGCAGTGACTGCCTAGTGACAGTGGCCCGTCTGCCTAGTGACAGTGGCCCGTCTGCCTAGTGACAGTGGCCCGTCTGCCTAGTGACAGTGGCCCGTCTGCCTAGTGACAGTGGCCCGTCTGCCTAGTGACAGTGGCCCGTCTGCCTAGTGACAGTGGCCCGTCTGCCTAGTGGCAGTGGCCCGTCTGCCTAGTGGCAGTGGCCCGTCTGCCTAGTGACAGTGGCCCGTCTGCCTCGTGGCAGTGGCCCGTCTGCCTAGTGGCAGTGACTGCCTAGTGACAGTGGCCCGTCTGCCTAGTGACAGTGGCCCGTCTGCCTAGTGGCAGTGACTGCCTAGTGACAGTGGCCCGTCTGCCTAGTGACAGTGGCCCGTCTGCCTCGTGGCAGTGGCCCGTCTGCCTAGTGGCAGTGGCCCGTCTGCCTAGTGGCAGTGGCCCGTCTGCCTCGTGGCAGTGGCCCGTCTGCCTCGTGGCAGTGGCCCGTCTGCCTCGTGGCAGTGGCCCGTCTGCCTCGTGGCAGTGGCCCGTCTGCCTAGTGGCAGTGGCCCGTCTGCCTAGTGGCAGTGGCCCGTCTGCCTAGTGGCAGTGGCCCGTCTGCCTAGTGGCAGTGGCCCGTCTGCCTAGTGGCAGTGGCCCGTCTGCCTAGTGGCAGTGGCCCGTCTGCCTAGTGGCAGTGGCCCGTCTGCCTAGTGGCAGTGGCCCGTCTGCCTAGTGGCAGTGGCCCGTCTGCCTAGTGGCAGTGGCCCGTCTGCCTAGTGGCAGTGGCCCGTCTGCCTAGTGGCAGTGGCCCGTCTGCCTAGTGACAGTGGCCCGTCTGCCTAGTGACTGACAGTGGCCCGTCTGCCTAGTGACAGTGGCCCGTCTGCCTAGTGACAGTGGCCCGTCTGCCTAGTGACAGTGGCCCGTCTGCCTAGTGACAGTGGCCCGTCTGCCTAGTGGCAGTGGCCCGTCTGCCTAGTGACAGTGGCCCGTCTGCCTAGTGACTGACAGTGGCCCGTCTGCCTAGTGACAGTGGCCCGTCTGCCTAGTGACAGTGGCCCGTCTGCCTAGTGACAGTGGCCCGTCTGCCTAGTGGCAGTGGCCCGTCTGCCTAGTGACTGACAGTGGCCCGTCTGCCTAGTGACAGTGGCCCGTCTGCCTAGTGACAGTGGCCCGTCTGCCTAGTGACAGTGGCCCGTCTGCCTAGTGACAGTGGCCCGTCTGCCTAGTGACAGTGGCCCGTCTGCCTAGTGACAGTGGCCCGTCTGCCTAGTGACAGTGGCCCGTCTGCCTAGTGGCAGTGGCCCGTCTGCCTAGTGACAGTGGCCCGTCTGCCTAGTGACAGTGGCCCGTCTGCCTAGTGACAGTGGCCCGTCTGCCTAGTGACAGTGGCCCGTCTGCCTAGTGACAGTGGCCCGTCTGCCTAGTGACAGTGGCCCGTCTGCCTAGTGACAGTGGCCCGTCTGCCTAGTGACTGACAGTGGCCCGTCTGCCTAGTGACAGTGGCCCGTCTGCCTAGTGACAGTGGCCCGTCTGCCTAGTGACTGACAGTGGCCCGTCTGCCTAGTGACAGTGCCCGTCTGCCTAGTGACAGTGGCCCGTCTGCCTAGTGACAGTGGCCCGTCTGCCTAGTGGCAGTGGCCCGTCTGCCTAGTGACAGTGGCCCGTCTGCCTAGTGACAGTGGCCCGTCTGCCTAGTGACAGTGGCCCGTCTGCCTAGTGACAGTGGCCCGTCTGCCTAGTGACAGTGGCCCGTCTGCCTAGTGACAGTGGCCCGTCTGCCTAGTGACAGTGGCCCGTCTGCCTAGTGACTGACAGTGGCCCGTCTGCCTAGTGACAGTGGCCCGTCTGCCTAGTGACAGTGGCCCGTCTGCCTAGTGACTGACAGTGGCCCGTCTGCCTAGTGACAGTGGCCCGTCTGCCTAGTGACAGTGGCCCGTCTGCCTAGTGACAGTGGGGTAGCCTGTCTGAGCGGATTAGTGGGGTGTGTGCAGCTTTGGCAGAGTGGCCAAGGAGGGCACCAACCATTACCCCCCCATCTGATCAGCTCCACAGGAACAATGTGACACTCAAATGGCCACTCAGTCAGAACCTCCACGTCTCTCTCTGTGACATCGTCTCAGTGTCTGTCCAGTTTAACATCAAACCCCCAGACCTGACCAGACGGACCACTCACGACGATCCGAACATAAAATGCCAACTAGAGTCTCAATAGACTAGCTTATGACTGTAAAGTCAATGACTGGCCATATGGACCACTCACATGCCGGTCATAAAATGCTGTAAGCGAGCAAAACTAGGGCTCCATGTTAAGTCTATGGCTGGCTGACAAGGAGACATTCTGGCATGGCTGGTTTGGGATCATGAGCGGCTGTATGAATGCATAGTACTACACACAGGCAGTACAAATGTGAGACTCCATCCCAAACACTTAAAAGCCATTGAATATTTATGAAGATTGTATTTTGAGGGGAGATAGAAAGCCAGGCCGTTTAAACGGTGCCCCAGTTGCAGCCTGATGGCCAGTGGAAACAGTGTGGAGGATAACAGGGTCTGATCACTGCCCCAGGGGAGAGAAGGAGGGGAGAGAGGAGAAGGAGGAAGAGGATAGGAGGAAGAGAGGAGAAACATTCCAATTGGGAGAGTGAATTCCAAGCCTGTGTTTGGTAATGTGATGTCCAACTTAGGCAGGTCTCTATGCTGCTCTGGCCTTGGGGACTGACTATCTGCGTCTGTAATGGGAATGTCTCCCGAAGACTGTCCACGGCAAGACAGTGTTGTGGAATAGGACGAGAGGAACTGGGCTCTTTAGAAGGTAGAAAAAGTGAAACAAGAATACATTTTGATTGGTAGTCCCAGTAACAATGCACTAGGGACCAGGAGAACACGGAGTAAAGATATTCGATGAAACCGTACAGGACCTTTACTTTAGGCTGTCGGTCTGTATCTACTACAGTAACAATGCCTTCGTGTGAATCGATGTCTGTACCTAGTTATTTTCTCTTACAGTGAGGGAAAAATATTCCTGCAGAGATGAGACGAGCTGAAAAACTCTCCTTGGGAGTCCAATGGCAGGTGGTGTTAAAGAAATGCAATAGGATCATGTAAAACTGCACTAACAGAAGATTATTTAGCCAGCT
>NC_088224.1:13298437-13320937 GCF_036934945.1 Oncorhynchus masou masou
AGGGCTCTGGACAAAAGTAGTGCACTACATAAGGAAGTGGGTGTCATTCGGGAGTTTCAATAGTTTGCTTTCTCTAGGAAATATGAGATCTATGGATTTATGCTACTACTACTGCTGCTACTACTACAGTTAGGTGCCATGAATCAATTTCCAGTTTCACACCACCACACACCTGAGACCACTGTCTGTCAGTGAGGGCAGGGAAAATGTACCCACATTTCTTTCAAATGTATTTTGTGTTTGCATAGCCTGGTTTTAGATCTGGTTGTGCTGTCTTGCCAACCCCTTTGGCATGCGTGACAATGAACGTAAGAGCTAAAAAAAAAACCCTGCACAACCAGATCTGGGATCAGGCTAGGGTTTTTAAGACTCTACCTGAGGAATGACAAGGCTGGTCACAGAGGGTGTTAATTCACACACGTTTAAATGTGTGCCCTACTGTATATGAGCTGTGTGAATGGTATTGTGGAATTAGCCATTCTTTGAGGCCTCAGGTGCGCCTTATGTGAGACCTAGGTTGACTGCCACTAAAGATCACCGAGCTAAGGCACCGCAACGTCAGTTAAAAGAGAATCTGTAACACCTACTGATGAAGACACACACAGACCTCTGCCTTAGCGAAAGTGTGCAGATCGAGTCGGAGTGCAGTTCGACAGTTGCAGCGTAACCACACAACGATCACAGTACGGTATTCCAATATGAAAAGCAACTAGCGATTGTGCTCTGAACCTTCACTAACATATAGCTACTGACAAACCAACAAGCTGCTGAACCACTGCTCTGATGTGCAACACTAATCAATAGTCTCTGTACAGCAGCAGCCGCTGGGTGATTCTCATGAAACCAGTTTTAAACATTTCTGTAGCAAATTGAGTTACAAAACCCATGATGCACCGGCAAAAATCAACTATCATTCTGAGGATGTATAGCGTCTTATTTTAAATACATTGTACATTTGCACCTGTATTTTGTATATTTTCACCCCAAATTTGAATTAAAGAAATGCATCCAGATTAAATTATTTTCTTACAATTTTTCCTTTACCTAGAGGAGTAGTAAATGTAGTAAATGCTAAATTAATAAATTCCCTTTTATGCCTTCAGAATGAGGTTCTTATCCTCAAACAACCCCTTTACCTCAACTGAGCATTCTCATTACCAAAACGGATAAAAAGCTCAAATTGTGAAAAAGTTTGATTTCATTTTATTATAACTTTAAATTTCATTTTAAATGTAAAAAAATGACAGGGTTATGTTTAACTCAGGACTTTTCATTAGGGGAGCAATGTAAAAAAGAATCATATAGAAATGGATTTGTTAATAACTTTTTTGGACTGTTGAGGTAATGAGAATGTTGTGGAAATTGTGGGAAAAGGCATAATATCTGATCAAAAAAACATAATTATGAAATAGATAAGTACAGATCCTAATCTCACTGATCCAAGAGGATATTTAGCGAAAAATAAATAATTTTAGGGTCAAATGTCAATTTCGGGAAAATGACTATACACAACAATACACTGGGCTCCAACAGCCAAACGACTGCATCCAGACAGTGATTAATGCTCTTTCAGCACAGGAGAGATTCAGAGATTCAGTGTTTAACAGTCACATGTACAGGGATGCAGGTGTGATTGATAGGTACAGTGAAAATCTTAGGCAGGACTAAGTGAAATAAAATAAAGAGATACAAACAAGAGATACAAACAAGAGTGAGGGTATCAGTCTGTGTGTGTGTTTGTAGGAGATTCAGGTACACACACACACACCACTTCTTCATGACTGTGTACACAGGGTTTGTTGATATAAATGTACAGGCCCCCCACCTTGGCAGTGTAGAGACATTTCTGAATATTTAAGCCAATTTTCTGCAACTCTACACATTTTGCCATGGCTCATGCGGTGTTCTATTTGCTTTAACGTAACAAAATCAATACTGCTAAAATTCATTGTTTTTGGAATTTAAAATTCTCCCTGACTGTCTAGCTTTAATTTAGGAGATTGTTACCTCTAAAATATTATATTACTCAAAAAATGTATAAGTCCATTATCCATTACATGGCAGCAGAAACCGAAAAGTCGCTGGTTCGAATCTCCGACCTGAGTCGGTGAAAAATCTGTTGATGTGCCCTTGAGGAAGGCACTTAACCCTAATTGCTCCTGTAAATCGCTCTCGATAAGAGCATCTGCTAAATGACTATAATGTTAAATGTAAATGTAAAAGGAGTTGCAGGTTAAAGCTGGGTCTACACTGATTGGCTCTAGTTCTGATGCAGGGTCAGATGCTGTTCCATCGTGTGTGATAATCAGATCCCAGACCTGTGATTAGTGGCAACATCTACTTCAACTGAGTGGGTGTGTGACCCCTGTTTAGACATTTGCCGTCTGTCTTACCCTGACATCGGTGGCGTCCCCATGGCGGATGTTACTGGCCCATGTGCTGTGCTCGCTGTTGCTCTCGAAGTGATGGAACACCTTCAGGACCCTGTCTGGAGCCCCGGGGGCTCGCTCTGTGGCCGTGCCTGTGCCCGCGCTAAGGCGCGACTTTGCCCCCCCAGCCAGGGCATGGTTGAGGTTGGGGTCCAGGTATGCTGTCGCCATGCCTTTGCTGTGCGCTAGGTGTCTGTCATATTCTGTAAGTGAGAGAGATGGAGAGAGATGGAGAGAGAGATGGAGAGAGAGATGGAGAGAGAGATGGAGAGATAGAGAGAGAGATAGAGAGAGATGGAGAGAGAGATAGAGAGAGAGATGGAGAGAGAGATAGAGAGAGATGGAGAGAGAGATAGAGAGAGATGGAGAGAGAGAAAAAAGAACCGTAGAATTAGAATTCCTTTTATAATCATATGGGGAAACTCAAAATGGCCACCAGTTCACCCATTATGGCATCGTTGACGTGACTGGGGATCCCAGTTCTACTCATATTCATTCTATGGTTACACACTGGGTGAGAACACAGTAGAAACATCACACATCATCCCTGAAAAATAAAGCATAGGAAGTCAACATTTTCTCTCAACAACCTTGACTGAGCCTCTAATAATAATGAATTATGATAGAATTATGCAGCACGGTGAAAAATGTATCAGCAAGTCGAAGGTGTGAAAAGGGTCCATAATGCACGATGCAGCAAGGTGTGAAAAGGGTCCATAATGCACGATGCAGCAAGGTGTGATAAAGTGTAACAGTCTTTCCTCACACTTCACACACTGAGAAGGAGCAGAGAACTCCACGGAAAACAATTACCTGACACACCACATCTCACTATAATAACATAATTACCTGACACACCACATCTCACTATAATAACATAATTACCTGACACACCACATCTCACTATAACAACATAATTACCTGACACACCACATCTCACTATAATAACATAATTACCTGACACACCACATCTCACTATAATAACATAATTACCTGACACACCACATCTCACTATAACAACATAATTACCTGACACACCACATCTCACTATAATAACATAATTACCTGACACACCACATCTCACTATAATAACATAATTACCTGACACACCACATCTCACTATAACAACATAATTACCTGACACACCACATCTCACTATAATAACATAATTACCTGACACACCACATCTCACTATAACAACATAATTACCTGACACACCACATCTCACTATAACAACATAATTACCTGACACACCACATCTCACTATAATAACATAATTACCTGACACACCACATCTCACTATAATAACATAATTACCTGACACACCACATCTCACTATAACAACATAATTACCTGACACACCACATCTCACTATAACAACATAATTACCTGACACACCACATCTCACTATAACAACATAATTACCTGACACACCACATCTCACTATAATAACATAATTACCTGACACACCACATCTCACTATAACAACATAATTACCTGACACACCACATCTCACTATAACAACATAATTACCTGACACACCACATCTCACTATAATAACATAATTACCTGACACACCACATCTCACTATAATAACATAATTACCTGACACACCACATCTCACTATAACAACATAATTACCTGACACACCACATCTCACTATAACAACATAATTACCTGACACACCACATCTCACTATAACAACATAATTACCTGACACACCACATCTCACTATAACATAATTACCTGACACACCACATCTCACTATAACAACATAATTACCTGACACACCACATCTCACTATAATAACATAATTACCTGACACACCACATCTCACTATAACATAATTACCTGACACACCACATCTCACTATAACAACATAATTACCTGACACACCACATCTCACTATAATAACATAATTACCTGACACACCACATCTCACTATAACAACATAATTACCTGACACACCACATCTCACTATAATAACATAATTACCTGACACACCACATCTCACTATAAAAACATAATTACCTGACACACCACATCTCACTATAATAACATAATTACCTGACACACCACATCTCACTATAACAACATAATTACCTGACACACCACATCTCACTATAACAACATAATTACCTGACACACCACATCTCACTATAACAACATAATTACCTGACACACCACATCTCACTATAACAACATAATTACCTGACACACCACATCTCACTATAACAACATAATTACCTGACACACCACATCTCACTATAATAACATAATTACCTGACACACCACATCTCACTATAATAACATAATTACCTGACACACCACATCTCACTATAATAACATAATTACCTGACACACCACATCTCACTATAACAACATAATTACCTGACACACCACATCTCACTATAATAACATAATTACCTGACACACCACATCTCACTATAATAACATAATAACATAATTACCTGACACACCACATCTCACTATAACAACATAATTACCTGACACACCACATCTCACTATAACAACATAATTACCTGACACACCACATCTCACTATAACAACATAATTACCTGACACACCACATCTCACTATAACAACATAATTACCTGACACACCACATCTCACTATAACAACATAATTACCTGACACACCACATCTCACTATAATAACATAATTACCTGACACACCACATCTCACTATAACAACATAATTACCTGACACACCACATCTCACTATAACAACATAATTACCTGACACACCACATCTCACTATAACAACATAATTACCTGACACACCACATCTCACTATAATAACATAATTACCTGACACACCACATCTCACTATAACAACATAATTACCTGACACACCACATCTCACTATAACAACATAATTACCTGACACACCACATCTCACTATAACAACATAATTACCTGACACACCACATCTCACTATAACAACATAATTACCTGACACACCACATCTCACTATAATAACATAATTACCTGACACACCACATCTCACTATAATAACATAATTACCTGACACACCACATCTCACTATAACAACATAATTACCTGACACACCACATCTCACTATAATAACATAATTACCTGACACACCACATCTCACTATAATAACATAATTACCTGACACACCACATCTCACTATAACAACATAATTACCTGACACACCACATCTCACTATAATAACATAATTACCTGACACACCACATCTCACTATAACAACATAATTACCTGACACACCACATCTCACTATAATAACATAATTACCTGACACACCACATCTCACTATAATAACATAATTACCTGACACACCACATCTCACTATAACAACATAATTACCTGACACACCACATCTCACTATAACAACATAATTACCTGACACACCACATCTCACTATACCTTTTATACACCTTTTATTCTACAACATAGAAAATAGTAAAATAAAGAAAAACCCTTGAAAGAGTAGGTGTGTCCAAACTTTAGACTGGTAGTGTACTTCAACTAGTGTGGAGGTGTTGGGGGAATATACTTCAACTAGTGTGGAGCTGTTGGGGGAATATACTACAACTAGTGTGGAGGTGTTGGGGGAATATACTACAACTAGTGTGGAGGTGTTGGGGAATATACTTCAACTAGTGTGGAGGTGTTGGGGGAATATACTACAACTAGTGTGGAGGTGTTGGGGGAATATACTACAACTAGTGTGGAGGTGTTGGGGGAATATACTTCAACTAGTGTGGAGGTGTTGGGGGAATATACTACAACTAGTGTGGAGGTGTTGGGGGAATATACTACAACTAGTGTGGAGGTGTTGGGGGAATATACTACAACTAGTGTGGAGGTGTTGGGGGAATATACTACAACTAGTGTGGAGGTGTTGGGGGAATATACTACAACTAGTGTGGAGGTGTTGGGGGAATATACTTCAACTAGTGTGGAGGTGTTGGGGGAATATACTACAACTAGTGTGGAGGTGTTGGGGGAATATACTACAACTAGTGTGGAGGTGTTGGGGGAATATACTACAACTAGTGTGGAGGTGTTGGGGGAATATACTACAACTAGTGTGGAGGTGTTGGGGGAATATACTACAACTAGTGTGGAGCTGTTGGGGGAATATACTACAACTAGTGTGGAGCTGTTAGGGGAATATACTACATGTGCATTCAGCTTGTGTCAGCAGCACTGTTCCCTCTATGTGGCTGGAAAAGCCCAAAATAACCTCCCCTGGTAGAAGTGAGAGTGCACCCACATAGTGACTAAGCACCGGTCGATGGAACACAGGAGACTTCTGCTGGATCTGGCCTCCAATGAAATGCCACAGATACAAGGTTTAGCATGTGAGCTTTAAAGAGAGCTGCAGAGTTAAAATATGTTTTCTTAATACATTTAAAAGGACTGTAATGGATACAAGGTTTGGCAGCACGGACGGTGGGCATTGCACCACAGCACTGGCTACAGTACGAAAACAGCAGGGGCACTAGCTTTAAGTGCACTGCTTTTATTTTTTTCATCCTGGCGTCCACAGAGCCAAAGGCGCTAGGCAACAGTAAGTCACAGACAGTGTGCACTGCAGTAATCTCCCGGTCTGAGCTGGGGTCTGGCCTGTTACTTCAGACAGGGTACACACAGGTCTGAGCTGGGGTCTGGCCTGTTACTTCAGACAGGGTACACACAGGTCTGAGCTGAGGTCTGGCCTGTTACTTCAGACAGGGTACACACAGGTCTGAGCTGAGGTCTGGCCTGTTACTTCAGACAGGGTACACACAGGTCTGAGCTGAGGTCTGGCCTGTTACTTCAGACAGAGTACACACAGGTCTGAGCTGAGGTCTGGCCTGTTACTTCAGACAGGGTACACACAGGTCTGAGCTGAGGTCTGGCCTGTTACTTCAGACAGGGTACACACAGACACACAGGGCTGGGCTTTCAGATGCCTGGCTAGTATCAAACCAACACACACTAAGCTGAGCCTCTCTCTCTCCCCAGTGGCCAGGGTGGGTGTGTGTGTGGACGCATGTGTGTGTGGACGTGTTTGTGTGTGTGTGTGTGTGTGTGTGTGAGCAATATGGGGCACAAGATGTAATCTCTGCTACATTGCTGCTGGACAGTGTGTTCTGTTTGTCCATGTTATTAACAGGCATTAGATGATGGTCCAGGGAACAGGAGGACAGAGCACGCCCCTGTGGTGAGGCGTCACAGGACAGACCGGTCACACACACATTCAGCTGGTCACAGAGAGAACGGTAGTTAGCACTGGGGATGGAGGGGGGGAGGGTTGCTGGCCAGAAGATCAAATATTATACTTTAAGTTGAATTTATTTGCACCAAAGAAAACAAGTATTAAACAACAATACACATAAAAAACTACACCACACCACACTACACACCACACTACACTACACCACTGTAAGTACCTAAATAAAAAAAGGTTTGTTAAAACAGACACCCAAACCTACTAATTCTAAAATGTATAAATACATTTATAAGTAATCACGAAAAAAACAAATAGTATTTATTTTGTCTAAATGTGTGTGTGCATGTGTGCTATATGGAGGAGATTACTGAGTAGTTTGGTTCATCAGGCTGACCCCCAGTCTTCATGGAGATTACTGAGTAGTTTGGTTCATCAGGCTGACCCCCAGTCTACATGGAGGAGATTACTGAGTTGTTTGGTTCATCAGGCTGACCCCCAGTCTTCATGGAGGAGATTACTGAGTTGTTTGGTTCATCAGGCTGACCCCCAGTCTACATGGAGGAGATTACTGAGTAGTTTGGTTCATCAGGCTGACCCCCAGTCTTCATGGAGGAGATTACTGAGTAGTTTGGTTCATCAGGCTGACCCCCAGTCTACATGGAGGAGATTACTGAGTAGTTTGGTTCATCAGGCTGACCCCCAGTCTTCATGGAGATTACTGAGTAGTTTGGTTCATCAGGCTGACCCCCAGTCTACATGGAGATTACTGAGTAGTTTGGTTCATCAGGCTGACCTCTAGTCTACATGGAGATTACTGAGTAGTTTGGTTCATCAGGCTGACCCCCAGTCTTCATGGAGATTACTGAGTAGTTTGGTTCATCAGGCTGACCCCCAGTCTACATGGAGATTACTGAGTAGTTTGGTTCATCAGGCTGACCCCCAGTCTTCATGGAGATTACTGAGTAGTTTGGTTCATCAGGCTGACCCCCAGTCTACATGGAGATTACTGAGTAGTTTGGTTCATCAGGCTGACCTCCAGTCTTCATGGAGGAGATTACTGAGTAGTTTGGTTCATCAGGCTGACCCCCAGTCTTCATGGAGGAGATTACTGAGTAGTTTGGTTCATCAGGCTGACCCCCAGTCTTCATGGAGGAGATTACTGAGTAGTTTGGTTCATCAGGCTGACCCCAGTCTACATGGAGATTACTGAGTAGTTTGGTTCATCAGGCTGACCCCCAGTCTACATGGAGATTACTGAGTAGTTTGGTTCATCAGGCTGACCTCTAGTCTACATGGAGGAGATTACTGAGTAGTTTGGTTCATCAGGCTGACCCCCAGTCTTCGCTTGAAGTTGTTGAGTGATGATGATGTTTTGGCGATGTGAAGATAAGAACTCCAGAGTGTGGTACCTCTGTATCTGATAGAGAATTGACTATGTGAGGTGTGGCAGTGGGCAGGGTAAAGGTGATCACAGTGTCTTGTGTTATATAGATGGACTTCAGAATTAACCTGGAAGAATCCATTGAAGGGTTTCGGTAAACTGTCTGGGAGATATGACTATTTGTAGATAAAAGTGCATAATTGGTGTACATTAATGTCTTAAATAGACAAGATATTGAGTTTCTTAAAACAAAGTTGCAGATGGAGCCAGGTAATTAGCAGAGGTTGCTAGGCTTAGCAAATGTATTTTGTGATGAGTTATTTGTGTAGGTAGGAAGTATATGTATTGGCCCAGACAATATTACAGTAAATAAGATATGGGTCAATAAAGCTATAGTAGAGTTGAGAATCAAGGCTGATGAACCAAACGACTAATCTTTCTGATGATACCAGATTTCATCACTTTGCTGCAGACAAATGTAATATGATCTTTCCAGGATAACTTGTCATCAATTAGACCTCAGAGGAATCCTACTAGGCATGACTTGTTCAATTTCATTCCCACCAATTGAGATTCTGGCTCATTTTTTTTGGATACAATATTTATTATTCTTATTAGTGAATGGAATAAAGTTACATTTAAATATAATTTGTTTATCTGGAACCATTCAGAAAATTTGGCCATGCCTGAGTTGGATTCATTAACCAGTGAATCAAAATTCTTATGTGATAAAATCTAATTGGTATCATCAGCTAAGAGAATGGGAGGTACAGTAGAAGACAGAGCAGCTAAGTCATTGATATAGATTAGGAATTAAGGTCTAATTACCGAACCCTGTGGGACGCCACAGGATCTCTTGGCCCTGGTAGATGCACAGACGTTTGCATAAACAAATTGTTCTCTATCATAAACATACCACAAATTACATGTATAATCATGAAAAACGTAACTATGCAATTTAGGATGTAATATTTCATGATCAACTGTGTCAAACGCTTTGGATAAATCTAAAAAGATGCCAAGAGAGTATTCATTATTGTTTCTCTATTTTCTTTGACAGAGATGAATCCACATTCACAAAAAAAATTATTAAATTCACATGAAATAACATCAGGGTCATTATTGGTCTTATTTCCAACAATACATTGAGATGAAATAGTTGTAATAGTTGCCTTTTCCAACAGTTGATAGATTATTTTTCTTGTTGACTTTACAAGGATTCAGTCACGGGTGTTGTTGGAAGCAGACCAAAGTGCAGCGTGGTGAGCATGGTCAGTCTGTGGGCTTATAGATGAGGGGATACAGGTGAACTGGTCAGTCTGTGGGCTTATAGATGAGGGGATACAGGTGAACTGGTCAGTCTGTGGGCTTAAAGATGAGGGGATACAGGTGAACTGGTCAGTCTGTGGGCTTATAGATGAGGGGATACAGGTGAACTGGTCAGTCTGTGGGCTTATAGATGAGGGGATACAGGTGAACTGGTCAGTCTGTGGGCTTATAGATGAGGGGATACAGGTGAACTGGTCAGTCTGTGGGCTTATAGATGAGGGGATACAGGTGAACTGGTCAGTCTGTGGGCTTATAGATGAGGGGATACAGGTGAGCTGGTCAGTCTGTGGGCTTATAGATGAGGGGATACAGGTGAACTGGTCAGTCTGTGGGCTTAGAGATGAGGGGATACAGGTGAACTGGTCAGTCTGTGGGCTTATAGATGAGGGGATACAGGTGAACTGGTCAGTCTGTGGGCTTATAGATGAGGGGATACAGGTGAACTGGTCAGTCTGTGGGCTTATAGATGAGGGGATACAGGTGAACTGGTCAGTCTGTGGGCTTATAGATGAGGGGATACAGGTGAACTGGTCAGTCTGTGGGCTTATAGATGAGGGGATACAGGTGAACTGGTCAGTTTGTGGGCTTATAGATGAGGGGATACAGGTGAACTGGTCAGTCTGTGGGCTTATAGATGAGGGGACACAGATAGCTGGAGTATAAAGTATTCAACAAGTCAGATGTCAGTGAGTGGTTCTCACTTTTAAATAAGTTTGTTGTGATCACCCAATAGAAGAGTAATTTTTAGCTTCATTATTAATCAAATCCAAGTGTGATGCAAGAATATTAATGAAACTACCAATGTCAGACTTGGGTGGCCGATAGATAATTCCAATTACCACTTTATTTACCACAAATACAGAAAGGCATTTCTATGAAAAGAGATTCAACATCAATGTTATCAGATGTAAGTCCAACGTCCTCTCTTAAAACATTTATGAACAAAAATGGACGCTCCTCCTCCCACTCTTGATGTTCTACAGCGGTGAACAGCATTATAAGGAGACCTGTCATAAAGAGTCTCTTCAGTCAACCATGTTTCTGAAAGGGGAACAATGGAACATTCATGACTGAGAGAAGACAGATAATGAACAAGGGGGTTGTGAATTTTTAGGAAGAATGCAAATGTTTTAAAAAAGGTCGAAAATTTGCTTGTCTTGGAATTAGATAAGCAATTTAAAACTTCTTATGGATCAAAATCCCGTTGGCGGGAACGATTTGACAACATCCAGTAAAATGGCAGAGCGCCAAATTCATATTAAATAATACACCAAAATGAAGTTTAACTTCTTGTTAATCCAGCCACAGTGTCAGATTTCAAAAAGGCTTTACGGTGAAAGCAAATCATGCGATTATCTGGACAGCGACCCATCATACAAATGCATGACAGACATTTTTCACCCAGCCAGGCACGACACAAAACTCAGAAATAACGATATAATTCATGTCCTACCTTTGAAGATCTTCTTCTGTTGGCACTCCAATATGTCCCATAAACATCACAAATGGTCCTTTTGATTTATTAATTCCTTCGTTAGATCCCCAAAATGTCCATTTATTTGGCGTGTTTGATTCAGAAAAACACCGGTTCCAACTTGCATGACATGACTACAAATGATCTAATAAGTTACCTGTAAACTTTGTCCAAACATTTCAAACAACTTTACTAATCCATCCTTAGGTATCCTAAAATGTAAATAATCAAATTTAAGATGGAATATACTGTGTTCAATAGTGGAATATACTGTGTTCAATAGCGGATAAAGTGAAAGTGGAGCGAGTTCCAGGTTGTGCGCCCCAAACAAAACAGTCCACGGCTCGACACCCAGAAAGGAAAGGGCTACTTCTTCATTACTCAAAGGAAAAACATCAACCAATTTCTAAAGACTGTTGACATCTAGTGGAAGCCATAGGAACTGCAACCAGATACCTCATAAATCTAGTATCCCATAGAAATCTAATTGAAAACACAGTCATCTCAAAAACAAATCCTGGATGGTTTGTCCTCTGTGTTTCGCCAGCCAAATAAGTTCTGTTATACTCACAAGCATGACTTTAACAGTTTTAGAAACGTTGGAGTGTTTTCTATCTATATCTACCAATTATATGCACATCCTAGCTTCTGGGCCTGAGAAACAGGCAGTTTACCTTGGACATGCTTTTCATCCGGACGTAAAAATACCACCCACTATCCCAAAGAAGTTTTACCATTATAGCAATCACAAGTGATAGACTCATCTCCGGTAAATTTCAGGAAATTTGAATCTGGATCAACACAATCATTATATTTATTGTTGGCTTCATTAATATCTAACGGGTTAGAGACCATGTTATCAGGGTTGATATCCTCGACTTCATTAATATCTAACGGGTTAAAGACCATGTTATCAGGGTTGATATCCTCGGCTTCATTAATATCTAACGGGTTAAAGACCATGTTATCAGGGTTGATATCCTTGGCTTCATTAATATCTAACGGGTTAGAGACCATGTTATCAGGGTTGATATCCTTGGCTTCATTAATATCTAACGGGTTAAAGACCATGTTATCAGGGTTGATATCTTTGGCTTCATCAATATCTAACGGGTTAAAGACCATGTTATCAGGGTTGATATCTTTGGCTTCATTAATATCTAACGGGTTAAAGACCATGTTATCAGGGTTGATATCCTTGGCTTCATTAATATCTAACGGGTTAAAGACCATGTTATCAGGGTTGATATCCTTGGCTTCATTAATATCTAACGGGTTAAAGACCATGTTATCAGGGTTGATATCCTTGGCTTCATTAATATCTAACGGGTTAAAGACCATGTTATCAGGGTTGATATCCTTGGCTTCATTAATATCTAACGGGTTAAAGACCATGTTATCAGGGTTGATATCCTCGGCTTCATTAATATCTAACGGGTTAAAGACCATGTTATCAGGGTTGATATCCTTGGCTTCATCAATATCTAACGGGTTAAAGACCATGTTATCAGGGTTGATATCCTCGGCTTCATTAATATCTAACGGGTTAAAGACCATGTTATCAGGGTTGATATCTTTGGCTTCATTAATATCTAATGGGTTAGAGACCATGTTATCAGGGTTGATATCTTTGGCTTCATTAATATCTAACGGGTTAAAGACCATGTTATCAGGGTTGATATCCTTGGCTTCATTAATATCTAACGGGTTAAAGACCATGTTATCAGGGTTGATATCTTTGGCTTCATCAATATCTAACGGGTTAAAGACCATGTTATCAGGGTTGATATCGTTGGCTTCATTAATATCTAACGGGTTAAAGACCATGTTATCAGGGTTGATATCCTTGGCTTCATTAATATCTAACGGGTTAAAGACCATGTTATCAGGGTTGATATCCTTGGCTTCATTAATATCTAACGGGTTAAAGACCATGTTATCAGGGTTGATATCCTTGGCTTCATTAATATCTAACGGGTTAGAGACCATGTTATCAGGGTTGATATCCTTGGCTTCATTAATATCTAACGGGTTAGAGACCATGTTATCAGGGTTGATATCCTTGGCTTCATTAATATCTAACGGGTTAAAGACCATGTTATCAGGGTTGATATCGTTGGCTTCATTAATATCTAATGGGTTAGAGACCATGTTATCAGGGTTGATATCCTTGGCTTCATTAATATCTAACGGGTTAAAGACCATGTTATCAGGGTTGATATCCTTGGCTTCATTAATATCTAACGGGTTAGAGACCATGTTATCAGTGTTGATATCCTTGGCTTCATTAATATCTAACGGGTTAGAGACCATGTTATCAGGGTTGATATCCTTGGCTTCATTAATATCTAACGGGTTAAAGACCATGTTATCAGGGTTGATATCCTCGGCTTCATTAATATCTAACGGGTTAAAGACCATGTTATCAGGGTTGATATCCTCGGCTTCATTAATATCTAACGGGTTAGAGACCATGTTATCAGGGTTGATATCCTTGGCTTCATTAATATCTAACGGGTTAAAGACCATGTTATCAGGGTTGATATCCTCGGCTTCATTAATATCTAACGGGTTAAAGACCATGTTATCAGGGTTGATATCCTTGGCTTCATTAATATCTAACGGGTTAAAGACCATGTTATCAGGGTTGATATCCTTGGCTTCATTAATATCTAACGGGTTAAAGACCGTGTTATCAGGGTTGATATCCTTGGCTTCATTAATATCTAATGGGTTAAAGACCATGTTATCAGGGTTGATATCCTTGGCTTCATTAATATCTAACGGGTTAAAGACCATGTTATCAGGGTTGATATCCTTGGCTTCATTAATATCTAACGGGTTAAAGACCATGTTATCAGGGTTGATATCCTTGGCTTCATTAATATCTAACGGGTTAGAGACCATGTTATCAGGGTTGATATCCTCGGCTTCATTAATATCTAACGGGTTAAAGACCATGTTATCAGGGTTGATATCCTCGGCTTCATTAATATCTAACGGGTTAAAGACCATGTTATCAGGGTTGATATCCTTGGCTTCATTAATATCTAACGGGTTAAAGACCATGTTATCAGGGTTGATATCCTTGGCTTCATTAATATCTAACGGGTTAGAGACCATGTTATCAGGGTTGATATCCTTGGCTTCATTAATATCTAACGGGTTAAAGACCATGTTATCAGGGTTGATATCCTTGGCTTCATTAATATCTAACGGGTTAAAGACCATGTTATCAGGGTTGATATCCTTGGCTTCATTAATATCTAACGGGTTAAAGACCATGTTATCAGGGTTGATATCCTTGGCTTCATTAATATCTAATGGGTTAGAGACCATGTTATCAGGGTTGATATCCTTGGCTTCATTAATATCTAACGGGTTAAAGACCATGTTATCAGGGTTGATATCCTTGGCTTCATTAATATCTAACGGGTTAAAGACCATGTTATCAGGGTTGATATCCTTGGCTTCATTAATATCTAATGGGTTAGAGACCATGTTATCAGGGTTGATATCCTTGGCTTCATTAATATCTAACGGGTTAAAGACCATGTTATCAGGGTTGATATCCTTGGCTTCATTAATATCTAACGGGTTAAAGACCATGTTATCAGGGTTGATATCGTTGGCTTCATTAATATCTAACGGGTTAAAGACCATGTTATCAGGGTTGATATCCTTGGCTTCATTAATATCTAACGGGTTAAAGACCATGTTATCAGGGTTGATATCCTTGGCTTCATTAATATCTAACGGGTTAAAGACCATGTTATCAGGGTTGATATCCTTGGCTTCATTAATATCTAACGGGTTAAAGACCATGTTATCAGGGTTGATATCCTTGGCTTCATTAATATCTAACGGGTTAAAGACCATGTTATCAGGGTTGATATCCTTGGCTTCATTAATATCTAACGGGTTAAAGACCATGTTATCAGGGTTGATATCCTTGGCTTCATTAATATCTAACGGGTTAGAGACCATGTTATCAGGGTTGATATCCTCGACTTCATTAATATCTAACGGGTTGAAGACCATGTTATCAGGGTTGATATCCTCGACTTCATTAATATCTAACGGGTTAAAGACCATGTTATAAGGGTTGATATCCTTGTCTTCATTAATATCTAACGGGTTAGAGACCATGTTATCAGGGTTGATATCCTCGACTTCATTAATATCTAACGGGTTGAAGACCATGTTATCAGGGTTGATATCCTTGGCTTCATTAATATCTAACGGGTTGAAGACCATGTTATCAGGGTTGATATCCTTGGCTTCATTAATATCTAACGGGTTAAAGACCATGTTATCAGGGTTGATATCCTTGGCTTCATTAATATCTAACGGGTTAAAGACCATGTTATCAGGGTTGATATCCTTGGCTTCATTAATATCTAACGGGTTAAAGACCATGTTATCAGGGTTGATATCCTTGTCTTCATTAATATCTAATGGGTTAAAGACCATGTTATCAGGGTTGATATCCTTGGCTTCATTAATATCTAACGGGTTAAAGAGCATGTTATCAGGGTTGATATCCTTGGCTTCATTAATATCTAACGGGTTAAAGACCATGTTATCAGGGTTGATATCCTTGGCTTCATTAATATCTAACGGGTTAAAGACCATGTTATCAGGGTTGATATCTTTGGCTTCATTAATATCTAACGGGTTAAAGACCATGTTATCAGGGTTGATATCCTTGGCTTCATTAATATCTAACGGGTTAAAGACCATGTTATCAGGGTTGATATCCTTGGCTTCATTAATATCTAACGGGTTAAAGACCATGTTATCAGGGTTGATATCCTTGGCTTCATTAATATCTAACGGGTTAGAGACCATGTTATCAGGGTTGATATCCTTGGCTTCATTAATATCTAACGGGTTAAAGACCATGTTATCAGGGTTGATATCCTTGGCTTCATTAATATCTAACGGGTTAAAGACCATGTTATCAGGGTTGATATCCTCGGCTTCATTAATATCTAACGGGTTAAAGACCATGTTATCAGGGTTGATATCCTTGGCTTCATTAATATCTAACGGGTTAGAGACCATGTTATCAGGGTTGATATCCTTGGCTTCATTAATATCTAAAGGGTTAAAGACCATATCAGGGTTGATATCCTTGGCTTCATTAATATCTAACGGGTTAAAGACCATGTTATCAGGGTTGATATCCTTGGCTTCATTAATATCTAACGGGTTAAAGACCATGTTATCAGGGTTGATATCCTTGGCTTCATTAATATCTAACGGGTTAAAGACCATGTTATCAGGGTTGATATCCTTGGCTTCATTAATATCTAACGGGTTAAAGACCATGTTATCAGGGTTGATATCCTTGGCTTCATTAATATCTAACGGGTTAGAGACCATGTTATCAGGGTTGATATCCTTGGCTTCATTAATATCTAACGGGTTAAAGACCATGTTATCAGGGTTGATATCCTTGTCTTCATTAATATCTAACGGGTTAAAGACCATGTTATCAGGGTTGATATCCTTGGCTTCATTAATATCTAACGGGTTAGAGACCATGTTATCAGGGTTGATATCCTTGGCTTCATTAATATCTAACGGGTTAAAGACCATGTTATCAGGGTTGATATCCTTGGCTTCATTAATATCTAACGGGTTAAAGACCATGTTATCAGGGTTGATATCCTTGGCTTCATTAATATCTAACGGGTTAAAGACCATGTTATCAGGGTTGATATCCTTGGCTTCATTAATATCTAACGGGTTAAAGACCATGTTATCAGGGTTGATATCCTTGGCTTCATTAATATCTAACGGGTTAGAGACCATGTTATCAGGGTTGATATCCTTGGCTTCATTAATATCTAACGGGTTAAAGACCATGTTATCAGGGTTGATATCCTTGGCTTCATTAATATCTAACGGGTTAAAGACCATGTTATCAGGGTTGATATCCTTGGCTTCATTAATATCTAACGGGTTAAAGACCATGTTATAAGGGTTGATATCCTTGGCTTCATTAATATCTAACGGGTTAAAGACCATGTTATCAGGGTTGATATCCTTGGCTTCATTAATATCTAACGGGTTAGAGACCATGTTATCAGGGTTGATATCCTTGGCTTCATTAATATCTAACGGGTTAAAGACCATGTTATCAGGGTTGATATCCTTGTCTTCATTAATATCTAACGGGTTAAAGACCATGTTATCAGGGTTGATATCCTTGGCTTCATTAATATCTAACGGGTTAGAGACCATGTTATCAGGGTTGATATCCTTGGCTTCATTAATATCTAACGGGTTAAAGACCATGTTATCAGGGTTGATATCCTTGGCTTCATTAATATCTAACGGGTTAAAGACCATGTTATCAGGGTTGATATCCTTGGCTTCATTAATATCTAACGGGTTAAAGACCATGTTATCAGGGTTGATATCCTTGGCTTCATTAATATCTAACGGGTTAAAGACCATGTTATCAGGGTTGATATCCTTGGCTTCATTAATATCTAACGGGTTAGAGACCATGTTATCAGGGTTGATATCCTTGGCTTCATTAATATCTAACGGGTTAAAGACCATGTTATCAGGGTTGATATCCTTGGCTTCATTAATATCTAACGGGTTAGAGACCATGTTATCAGGGTTGATGTCCTTGGTTTCATTAATATCTAACGGGTTAGAGACCATGTCATCAGGGTTGATATCCTGCCCAACTAAGAGAGATACACAGTGGGAATCATCCAGAGAGTGGAAAGGAAACTGAAATGCATGCCTCACATGTCCAATACAACCACACATTTGATGTTAGTTTGATCAATGGGGTGCACTTCCTATGGAAGCCACATTGACACAGTCCTCATGACACCACTGAAGACTATAAGAACAGTGTGTGTTTTAGGTCACGAGGCTAGGTGAAACACATGAATAAAGTAGAATAAATATGTGTGTCTGTCTATGTGGGCGTGTGTGTGTGTGAGTCAGTTGACTGTAGCGGAGTCACTTGCCATAGGCCTACAAGAGGCGGGGTGAACGACCAGCTGATCATACTTCAGGTATGCGATGTTACCTTTCTTCTGTTCTTGAATTAGTCGTGGCAGCAGTTCCTTTCTTTTGATGTTTACCTTTTCGGAGAAGTCTGAATTGATGAAGATGTTGGTTCCCTTCAGGCACTTGGCTCTCCTGAGAATCCCCTCCTTGTCTTTGAACCTGAGCAGTTTCACCACTATAGATCTGGGCCGTCTATTGGGGAAGGAAGTGCCATTGCTATGCACCCTCTCCATCTCCATGAGTTTAGGATCCAGTTTACATTTACATTTAAGTCATTTGGCAGACGCTCTTATCCAGAGCGACTTACAAATTGGTGAATTCACCTTATGACATCCAGTGGAACAGCCACTTTACAATAGTGCATCTAAATCATTTAAGGGGGGGGGTGAGAAGGATTACTTTATCCTATCCTAGGTATTCCTTAAAGAGGTGGGGTTTCAGGTGTCTCCGGTTTGAGTTAATCTGACCCTCTCCATCTCCATGAGTTTAGGATCCAGTTTGAGTTAATCTGACCATCTCCAGCTCCATGAGTTTAGGATCCAGTTTGAGTTGATCTGACCCTCTCCATCTCCATGAGTTTAGGATCCAATTTGAGTTAATCTGACCCTCTCCATCTCCATGAGTTTAGGATCCAATTTGAGTTAATCTGACCATCTCCATCTCCATAAATTTAGGATCCAGGTTGTGATGATCTGCCAGAAGTTTCTTGAACTTGACTTCTGTGTCATGCCGAGTTTCAGTCTTTACATCCTCAATTCCATCAATTCAAATGTATTGCGCCTCGATTGGTTTTCGAGGTAGTCCCCTTTGGAAAGAGTGCTTGTCAAGTGTTAGGAAAATTGCGAAATCCTCAGACATGGTTTTGAATGCGGTCTGGCTGGTGACATTTGCACCCTTTAGCTCCTGCGCTGTGTCCAAACTGTGTTTACATTTCATTACATCCTTAAACAGATCATGAACCCTTTTGTTGGTAGAAAACAAAGAGTTACAGGAAGGACTTCAAAGTTATTTTCAAACTGATTGTCACACACTGGCCATAGACAGGCTTTTTATTCTCTATTTTGGTTAGGCCAGGGTGTGACTAGGGTGTGCGTTCTATGTTATTTTTTTCTATGTTTTTGTATTTCTTTGTTTTTGGCCGGGTATGGTTCTCAATCAGGGACAGCTGTCTGTTGTTGTCTCTGAGAACCATACTTAGGTAGCTCTTGCCCACATGGGTTTTGTGGGTAGTTGTTTTCTGTTGTGTGTCTGCACCAGCCAGAACTGTTTCAGTCATTCTCCTTGTTATTTCAGTGTTCATTTAATAAATATGGACACATATCACGCTGCACCTTGGTCCTCTCCTTCCAACAACCGTTACACTGATCTATTAGCCAGTTGAATCATATCTACACCAACCCAGCCAGTTGAATCCTATCTACACTATCCCAGCCAGTTGAATCATATCTACACTACCCCAGCCGAATGAATCATATCTACACTATCCCAGCCAGTTGAATTATATCTACACTACCCCAGCCGAATGAATCCTATCTACACTACCCCAGCCAGTTGAATCATATCTACACTATCCCAGCCAGTTGAATCATATCTACACTACCCCAGCCAGTTGAATCATATCTACACTATCCCAGCCAGTTGAATCATATCTACACTACCCCAGCCAGTTGAATCATATCTACACTATCCCAGCCAGTTGAATCATATCTACACTATCCCAGCCAGTTGAATCATATCTACACTACCCCAGCCAGTTGAATCATATCTACACTATCCCAGCCAGTTGAATCATATCTACACTACCCCAGCCAGTTGAATCATATCTACACTATCCCAGCCAGTTGAATCATATCTACACTACCCCAGCCAGTTGAATCATATCTAAACTACCCCAGCCAGTTGAATCATATCTACACTATCCCAGCCAGTTGAATCATATCTACACTATCCCAGCCAGTTGAATCATATCTACACTACCCCAGCCAGTTGAATCATATCTACACTATCCCAGCCAGTTGAATCATATCTACACTACCCCAGCCAGTTGAATCATATCTACACTACCCCAGCCAGTTGAATCATATCTACACTACCCCAGCCAGTTGAATCATATCTAAACTACCCCAGTCTCAGAATAAAGTATGCTTATAGGATGTCATACTGGTCACAATCCCCATGTCACTGTATCTGATAATGCATAATAACTAATGATCAGGTAAGAGGTAGCTATGTAGTCATGACAACAGCAGTTGTACGGGCCCAGCTTGTGCTTCTCATAAACACGGCCCATAACCTCCCTGAGCTGCACTACATCAAACCCAGCCAATCACGCCAATCACACACAACCCTGGACCAGGGAGGGATACATCACATTCACACAGTAAAATGCATACAGTAGAAGACCGCCATCTAATACAGAGTAGAGAGAGCAACGACGTCCTTACATGAAGGCAACAGCCACCATGAAAACAACAACCAATTTAATTGATCCCATCTAACAATTACACAGTCGGATAACATTTGAAAACGCAAACAAACTGGAAACCTAAGACTGACACACAAGCAACTAACTATGTCACCTGAGAATCTTTATTTTTTCAGGCGCCCCTTCTTTCTCTATTTTCTGTCCGCATTTCCTTCTCCTTCTCTCTTTTGTCTTTTCCTTCCTTCCTCTATTTTCCTTCCTCTCTTTTCTCTCTTCTCCTTCCTCTCCTTCCTCTCTTCTCCTTCCTCTCTCTTCTCCTTCCTCTCTTTTCTCTCTTCTCCTTCCTATCTTCTCCTTACTCTATTCTACTTACTCTCTTCTCCTTACTCTCCTTCCGGTCTTCTCCTTCCGGTCTTCTCCTTCCTCTTTCCTCCCTCCTCTCCTTCCTCACTCTCTTCTCCTTACTCTTCTCCTTACTCTCTTCTCCTTACTCTCCTTCCTCTTTCCTCTCTTCTCCTTCCTCTCCTTCCTCACTCTCTTCTCCTTACTCTCTTCTCCTTACTCTCTTTTCTCTCTTCTCCTTCCTCTCCTTCCTCTCTTCTCCTTCCTCTCCTTCCTCTCTTCTCCTTCCTCTCTTCTCCTTCCTCTCTTCTCCTTCTTCTCCTTCCTCTCTTCTCCTTCTTCTCCTTCCTCTCTTTTCCTTCCTCTCTTTTCTCTCTTCTCCTTCCTCTCTTTTCTCTCTTCTCCTTCCTCTCTTTTCTCTCTTCTCCTTCCTATCTTCTCCTTACTCTATTCTACTTACTCTCTTCTCCTTCCTCTCTTCTCCTTCCTCTTTCCTCTCTTCTCCTTCCTCTCTTCTCCTTCCTCTTTCCTCTCTTCTCCTTCCTCTCCTTCCTCACTCTCTTCTCCTTACTCTCTTCTCCTTCCTCTCTTTTCTCTCTTCTCCTTCCTCTCTTCTCCTTCCTCTCTTCTCCTTCCTCTCTTCTCCTTCCTCTCTTCTCCTTCCTCTCCTTCCTCTCTTTTCTCTATTCTCCTTCCTCTCTTCTCCTTACTCTCCTTCCTCTTTCCTCTCTTCTCCTTCCTCTCCTTCCTCACTCTCTTCTCCTTCCTCTCTTCTCCTTTCTCTCTTCTCCTTCCTCTCTTTTCTCTCTTCTCCTTCCTCTCTTTTCTCTCTTCTCCTTCCTCTCTTGTC